>NW_016922992.1:123815-150508 GCF_001483705.2 Eufriesea mexicana | reverse complement strand
TAATAAAATAATGATAATAATAAATAAAACTTTTATGGTAATAATAACGCTAAAATTAGAATTAAATGCCAACCACGGGGGTTGAGAACTACTTATTTTCGTATATTTAATTTCTAAAATTTCTTTTAACAAAAATGATATCAATCTTAATGTAATTGTTTATAGTTATTCGGTATTGTTGTACTTATATTGTATTACTTACTCTTTTTTAGGTCGGCAGCGATAGCGTTGAAAGGGTGTCACTGGTACAATGCATTACATCGAAAAGGAATATTTAATTAGCCAGAAGAGGGATGGAATTGCGAAATATTTTATTTTTTATGTATTTTATTAACCAATAAAACGAAAAATATTTCATTCCTACCCATATGCTTTTAACACGTTAAACGCCACGCCGATTTTATGTGCTATTCCGTTCATGCCACAGTTAGCCGTCATGCGGGCCCTTACCAGGGTCCCTGGGGTCCCTAGGGTCTAGGGACCAGCGTGGCGTTTAACGAGTTAACTTCGTAATCTGATAGCTATCACTTATCACCTCCGATATTTCTTACCCGATATAAAACTTACCCTTAAACCCAATGCTGATTAAAAATCGACACCCTGTATTATAAAATAAAACTTTGCTCACCTGATCTCTCATCTGACTCCAGGAAGATATATTACTTACTTACAAATTCTAATTATAATATTTAGAAATTCATCGTCAGGCGTGTGAGTCTTCGAAGTCGGGGAACCCGAACCTTAACGATATTATTTGTCAATCGCAGCGTGAAATTCCAGAAGAACGAACAAACCTATAGCTTTAACAAAGCCATATCAGCGGCAGTAGGCCGTTACACGCGGGCATCGGACGAAAAACAGGGCAATTTGTCCACGGTTCTATCACAGAGAGGCCTTTCCGTTTCGAAGACACCGACTTTCAACGATTTCATTTCGTTAGACCCGAAAACCTGGTCGGCGCAGCGGGTTCCGGTGTTCGGCCATCAGTCATTTCATGACATGCCGGCTAAACACGATACGACTCATCCCATTTGATTCCCGAATAACGGCCGTTGCCCGATGTCTCTTTGAAACGATATAAATGGAAAGCGCGCCCTTTGCGGTCTTTGTGCGGCGCAAGCGAAGGGCAGCAAGTTGGATGATCCTGTTCAGGGTCAACGACTATCAATGCTCGAATATGCCGCCACTTTTTCAACCCTATGTTCGCGTTCCTCGCAGACTCCGGCCATCCACCCTATAGAACGACCGGTGCAGAAATATGTACACGTTTTTCCTTTCTTCCCTTTCTGTCTGTCCTTCCCTTTTTATTTTCTCCCCCATTTCTCGTTTTACTTTCCTTTTTATTCTGTTATTTTTTTTTATGTTTTTATACCTCCATTTTTATTTTTATTTCTATTCTCATTTTTCGCCGAGCGCTAAGGGGTAGCTGAGTGCTGTGGAAATGGAACTGCTCGATCACGATGGATTAAGCGGATCGAAGGATAAAGAGAAATTGCTGATGGCCCTTGAGTATGTTAATATTATACTTTGCACCTGGAGAATTTCTCGGTTTGATTAACCTGCGATACTGATATGCGTCTTAGGGTAGTTCCTTGAAGACGACGGTTTTGTTTCGAAATCAAAGATATCCCGAAGATTCGAAGGTATATTTGAACTTCTTCAAGGGTTACAAAGGAATCGTGTTACTGCTTCCTTTTATTTTAACGTTGGACGTGGAATTCTCACGACGTCTGATTATATATTGACCATTACTACTTGAACCGAGAACCGAAGCTGGAACTCTCGTATCATATTTTTCCGAAGGACACGGAAAATTGAGAAATTTTTGAAAAGTGTTCAAGGTTCGTGATAAATAAATTTACATCGGAGTTTGCGAAAAATTCTGTGCGAATTCTGTTGCGAAAGATCTGATAAATCTATACTGCATCCGTTTTCATATTTGTTCATCAAATTTGGAAACTGTCATGCGAGTTTATATCGTGTAATATATTCATCTAATATTTCAATTATTCCACGTGCATGAAGAGAATTCGCGTGGAACAAAGGGGAAGGATTTTTGCATATCATTTCATAGCCCATTAATGGGATGTTTATATTAATTCATTTATTTAGACAGGCTAGAATATAGTTTAAAGGATGTCAGGTCATTAAATTGAATAATCATCTAGGTCAATGCAACGCTTTGGTTGTATGGTGCATATAATACAGCAGGATAGATTGCCGATATATGCACAATGGAAATCCTGATGGACTTCAAAATGCATCTCCTGGACACAATATAACAAAAACATTATTATACAATAGCATGTAACTCAACAATACGTTGCGCGAAAACTTCATCATAAATTTCCAATTTCCACTCAAATTAACAATTACATTCTCCTCTTTATTATTCCCAATTCTCCGTTCTATTTCAACGTGAAATCGTATGTAATTTTATAGTGCTTCAAAAAAATTGAAACATTCTAATTTACCTCGATCTAAATATTTTTCGATAAATTGTATTATTTCCAAGTTTTGAAATTACCACGATCCATATTTTTCTTTTTCGGAGACCTTTTTTAAAACTAATGCTAAAAATTAAAAATCCTATGATATATGAATTTTAGAAATATTTAAAAAATTTTTTTTCCAAAGATATTTCAATTTTCAATCCCTTCAATCATTACCCCACACATTGGACGCGAAAATTTGGAAAAAATCCTTCACCATAAATTTTTACAGCTGTACGACATTAGCATGGGTGCTGAAAATGATTGACATATTAAAAATTAAAAATCGTACGATCATATGAATTTTATAAATATTTAAAAAATACGTTTTCCAAAGATATTTTAATTTTCAATTCCTTCCATCATTGTCCTACGTATTGGACACAAAAATTTTGAAAAATCTATCGCCATAAATTTTTACAACTATACGACATGAACACAGGTGCCGAGAATGATTGACATATTAAAAATTAAAAATCGTATGATCATATGAATTTTATAAATATTTAAAAAATACCTTTTCCAAAGATATTTCAATTTTTTAATTCCTTCGATCATTGTCTCACGTATTGGACACGAAAATTTTGAAAAATCCATTGCCATAAATTTTTACAACTGTATGTTATGAACACAGGTGCCGAGAATGATTGACAAACGGAATTTATACATTAATCGTTTCTTTATTCAGTTTCATATATATATTTATCTCCGTTGGTACCGGCAGTGCGATAATTCATTGGTAGGCTTAGTACAAGTGTCCGTCACGGGATCACGTTATTACACGGTACATTATTTAATTACATTGACGCAGGTATGCATATCGTTAATCATATTCATATATTATAATATATGTATATATGTATACGTTATATAACATATGGGTATGCGCGTGATTATTGTACAGTGTGCGACACGCCCTTGAATATTCGAGTTCGAAGGGGAAGATGATCGTATTCACAATAGGAGTAAATGCTCCTGTTCGTTCATTTTTTATTTCTCTCTTCGTAATAACGTACGTATGTATAGTGCAAAATATATTAAGGCCAGACCATTCATAGGAGGACAGTTTGCAGTCCTTCTCAAAGGCTAACCATTCATATACGCTTACAACGTTTTAGTCTCTCTTTTTATTCTGGTTTATTATCAAATCGGCACATAGATGAATCGAGTATTACTAAGGATAACGACAATCGAACTAACACTAGTGTCGCGTCTTTTCAAACAATCAAGCATTCGGTCGATCCGAGTTGGAGAGACCCGTTGGTCGACAAATTAAACCGGTTTTGCACCCTTTCCGAATTTTTATACGCAAATCGTGCCCTTTCCAGGAAGTGTTCTGTCACTCTGTTGACAGCTTTGATTAATTTCATCTGGAACCTAAATACTACTAAATACCAATCGATATCCGCGATATTGGTTAAATAAATAACACGAACTTCTAAATTCTGAAAATTTAAATTTCGAAATTCAGGAATATTAGTCTTCGAATTTAAAAATTTTAAGATATTCCATTCTTTAAATTTTTAATTCTGGACTACTGGAATTTTTCGATTCTTTAAATTTTTAATTCTGCAGTACTGGAATTTTTCGATTCTTTAAATCTTTAATTCTGGAGTACTGTAATTTTTCGATTCTTTAAATTTTTAATTCTGCAGTACTGGAATTTTTCGATTCTTAACATTTCGAATTTTTATACTTTAATTAAAAATTCGAGAAGAGAGTTCTTTAGAGACCTGATAAAGATTGTATACCCAATAGATGATTTTAGATTCGACGAAAAATAAATTTAAATCGCTGTTATTAGATTTATTACTCGAAATTTCTGGACCTTTATTTTCTAGCACCGCATGAGCTATAAAGCATGTACATGTATAGTGATACTTTACTTACTTCCATCTTTGGATACCTAATGAAATTAACGAAATAACAGAACACTTCCATAGGAAATTAACATGCGAAAATCGCAAAAATCTGAGATATCGATCACAAAAGTCCAATACTCTGAAAGATGTCTCGAAAATCTCGTTCGAAATTGCTCGAAATTCGTGGAAACTCCGAAAAGATATTTTCCTGATATGTAAGGAAAAATTCGACGGGGGTGAAAAGCCAAGACGATATGTTTCTGATATGAGTGGTTACGTTAATTTCTGCCTTTCATTGACAACTTTCACCCGCGTGTCGATTTAACTTACTCTATTAAATTCGTTACATTTTTAGAGATACGTGATACTCGTGCGATTTCATCGATTTCTTTCACGATTATCTCGTAACAAGATTTTCATCTGAACCTTTCAGTAGCCACAGAACAGAACGATTCGCGCAACACAGGTATTTACACACTCTCGGAGTCGGTGTATTAACAATTAAATAATATTACAGCGTACTTTACAATAGATTTCTATACCGATTTTCATCATCTCGCATAAATATATACTTCGTTCGCTTACACGTGTAAAATTGGCAAATGAAACGAAGGGGTACGTAATTTTGAAGTGGTACAGAAAGAGTGGTAATATTCGCGATGATAATACGATGACTGTCAATTAAATTATTTATATATTAAATATGTTTAGCGATCGATCAACGAAATGTTTTTACGTACACTAAGTGATGGTAAAAATTCTATCAAATTTCTCGAATTTCTGCGTTATTATCTGGAGAAAATAGTTAATAGAATTTTCATAGTAATTTAAGAATTCTTCCTGTCAAGTCACCGAAACGTGGAAGGCCGATTTTACTGTGATTTGATTTCAGTTTTTATTTATATCTTATATACTATTATATATGTATATATATATATTTATCATGTAACCGTCGTAAACACCTACAGTCAACAATTCAATAACTTTAATAATATCGTTTCATTATATTCCGTATTTTACACAATCTACACATAAATGTATTCTCATATCCACTGATATTAAATGTAGCATAATTTCTTTCTAGTTTCTAACAGTCATTTACTCATTCGCACTTCACTCACCTCGCATATTCTCGCAGCTGGGCTCAGAACTTCGTTTAACTATAAATCAATAACTTATGGAAAATTTTCTTCCTTTTTTTAATGTTCATCGTCGAACTTTCTAAATTTTTGATTTATCTATTTTTCGGCTACACACGATTTACGAAGTTTGGAAATTTTTAGCGTCGAAGTTAAAGAGTTCTAAACTTTCAAATTTTTGTGTTATTAAATTTTGGCGTTGTCGAATTTTCGTATCTTCGAAGTTTCAAATTTTAGAAACCCTCGAATTCTCGAATCATCGAAGTTTCAAACTTTAGAAAACTTCGAATTCTTGAATTTTCGTATCTTCAAAATTTCAAATTGTAGAAACCTTCGAGTTTGCATAGATCTAAGATTCCAAATTTCCTAATTTCCGATTCCTGGAACTTCAAATTTTTTAATTCTCATATTTCCCAAGGTTTCAAATTTTAGAAACCTTCGAATTCACAAATTTTCGAATTTGCATAGATACAAGGTTCCAAATTTTCTAATTTCCGGTCCCCCAAATTTCGAATTTTTTAATTCTCATACTTTCCAAGGGTTCAAATGTTAGAAAACTTCGAATTCTCGAATTTTTGAATCTTCAAAGTTTCAAAATTTAGAAACCTTCGAATTTGCATATACCTAAGGTTCCAAATTTCCTAATTTCCGATTCTTCGAGTTTCAAATTTTTTAATTCGCATACTTTCCACGGTTTCAAATTTTAATTCTCCAATTCCGAGTTCTTCAATTTCAAACTTGGCAGATTTAAAACTTCCGATACCTGGAACTAGAGAACTTCCGCGTCGTCGGTAGCCAATTTAGTGAATTATAATCACTGCGCGAATAATGAAATTAAATATTTTTACGCAATTTCTTACTTTCGTCCTAAACGAATCGCACTTTTCCCCCGTTAAACAAAGCGCTTCAGCTTTAATTATTAAATTGGACGCCAGGAACAAGGATTATTTTCTCGCGTAACAAAGAAATTCGTCCCCTCGAATAAGTTAAAGGGAAATTTGTTTAAGTTGGCGTTCGTTACATTTCACCTTCTAATTAAATAAAGCCTTCCGTGAACTACTTGCTTCGTTTATGCAAGATATTCGGATAAAAGGTATCTTAATTATTAACAGGATAATGTCTGTACCGAGAGCAGCTTTTTAATATTAACACGTTACTCCAGATGTTAAGTTACCTGGAAAATATACCATCGCGATGAAACGAAACGCACGTCGGATCGAACAAATTTTCAAAACGATCGCAAATACTCGAAGCAAGTGCCCGATTAACGATAACAAACGTAAAACAAGAAAAATAAAAGCGAATAAACGAGAAACAAAACGTGGTACCTTGGCTCCAAATTCACACATTTTGGCACGTTCTTTCAAGCGAAGCGAGCAGCTGTTTTACTTTCTTTTTAATTTCCTTTTTCAACCGGCCGAAACGAATATTATTCGCGGAAATAACAAAAGCGCGGCTATTTGATTATAAATCCCATTACTGGCTTTTAGTGCACACTCGAGCGAATAGTTTTCCACAAAAGCGAAATGTCTATTTTATATTAGTTTCTCTATTTGCGGAAAATAATTCAAACAAATCAGCATTGAACTCTCAGTGAAACGGTACAACGCGAGTTCATAAGTACCGCCGCATTCGTCGACATGAACCTTCAATTTCACCTTGATTTCTGGCGAAGAATAAATGATTTTTCAGTCTTTTTATTTCAACAGAATCTCAAAATTAATGTGTCAAATAATCCCTACGGAATTAATAATAAAGGAATTCATATATATATATATATTGTAATTTGTACGTTTAACCAATAATAATCTATAATTATTCGTAATTAATAAAACCTATATATATAATAATATATACAGGGTGTTTCAGGTTTTAACCCTTTATTTGATAAAATTTGGAAAATCGATATTAATTAATATATCAAATTTAATGTAATGTAACAGTGTGCGAAGTATCGAAGTCAAATAATTCTACAATTCTATTATTATACAATTTTTTATTTACTGCTCAAAAAATTATCGTCAGGTTTTTAGTAGAGAATCTTTGAATTTCTACTCCCTTTTCTAACCAAAAAATCGTCGAGTGCAATGGGTTAGTATTTAAATTTTAATCAAGATAGTTTATGGGATCACACAAGCAGAGAATGTCACAGGAAATTTAATCATTTAAACATCATCGACTCTAAGTATAATAAAGATTATTCAATTTCCTGTTTAATGACGAAGAAACTAGAAAAATTCGCCATTTTGTTATAATTAATTTCCATACCCCAACAAGTGCATTTACTCTACTCCTATCGAGTTAAAAAATTATAACATAAAGTATGTTCATCGTATTTCTCATATCTCTTATGTGATACTAATTTTTCAGCCCCTTGCACTATAATTTAATTCCAAAAAATGATATTTTTGGGAAGTATTCGATTTTAATTAACTTCTATACCTCCATTCCATTCGGAATAAAATTATATAAAAATTAAAAAATTTGTTCAAATTTTGTCCACGTTAAAACACAATCGAATACAATTTTGTGCCTATGATAAATGTAAGATGTAAATCCAATAATGGAAATTCGTAACGAGTTAGACTCGTTACGTTAGTGAAAGGGGTTAAAAGACCAACGCGTATATAACATTCCTTTTCTCCTGTTTGCACCAACATATACCGGCAAAATTTAGATACTGAAACCCGAGACACCCTGTACATTAAACCTGTCACTATAATCCGAAATAAACGAAACACCTCGGAGGGCAGCTACACATATAAATCAGAGCTTGCTCGCTTCCTTTGTACGCAAAAATCGTACGTATAACCCCTAACGTTACATACCCGTTTAATATTACACACACACTCCTCATGCACCCTCACGCGACCATAATTCGCCAGGATAATACTCGACGACACTCCTCTCTTATTTGTTTGGTTGCAAAAGCAAAGGGGTACGTTTCTTACAATAGCTCGGGATATTTTTCACGTTTCTTTTTCTTTATTTTCCATTTTTTTTCCCTTTATTTTTACACTACATACGGTGGAAGCTCATCATACGAACAACGTGGCGTTCTGTGCATGCACACCGATATAACAGTATCGAAAGCACGGATACAACTTCATTTCTCGCTCATACGACGACTTTAATTAATGACTTTGTGCTTGATCGCGCCACCCTCTTTGTTCCCGCCATTTTCCCTCCGAATTTTTCTCCCCCTCCTCTTCGTCTTCCATTTTTCTAAATATTTTTCTCTCTTTTTATTCCTGGTTTCGCGTTTATCTGACGGTGACTTTCTTCGAAACGGGAACAAAACGCTACACGCCGAATGAATTCACTATACCTCGTCGTGGGACCGTGTTTATCGCTATCGTTACGCCTCTAATTTGCATAACGCGTTTACGCATAAGCGGCGTGAATTATGGCATTTCGGTTCGGGGTCAGTCGTTCGTGACGCGAACCAACACCTCAGAAGGGAATTTGTAATTCCTTTGCGAAGATTCGTGGATGTTTTGGTCGCGAGAAAAATTTTTGATTAGCGAAATTTGCAGAGTGGAAAATTAGCGAGGTTGTCTCTTATCATGGCGGAGATTATAGATTATCGAGATTATTAATTTATCCACTTTTCTCCGCGAGACGTATATTACTTTCCAGGGGTTCGCTCGTGATTCTGCGTCGAAGAATATTGAACCGTGAAGATGCGAATTTTTAATAAATACGAAGCTCGTAAGAGAGTTGGAATAATTTCTTAATTTGAATTTTTCAATTTGAGAAATTTTTATGTCAGAAGGATAATAATATATAATGATTATTGATAAAAATGATAAAAGTGAAATTTGGTTATGGTGAAAAGGGAGGATTGAGTATAATATAAATATATAAATAAAGCTGAAAAAGGAATTATTTATCGCATATTTCGTTAATAAATTTCTGCGACATCGAATAATGTTGCTTTAACGATCGACCTTATTAAAAGTTTATGAGAAACGCGAAATTTAGTATCGAACTGTGCGAATATTAATCCGGTTAACCTCAGATATAATTCCTTGGAAAGTTTCTCAAACCTAACGAGCAGGGTAATTCATTAATATTCGCATTGGCGTAACGATGTCAGTAAACAGGTTTCAATTTTCACGTCTTCAGACTCGTGTACACCTAATCGTTGCTCAAAATTGCGAAATAATATAGCTACTTTATAATCGATCCAGGATGCGTATCGGATTCGCATAAATCGCTAATAATTGCCAATTTATTCCCTGTTCTCCTTTCTGATACAAGGAATCGGATGATGAAACAAATGGAATTCATATTTTTCCTCTCGATGATACCTACGACAACGAGGCATCTTTTTGATCCTTGCGTTGCCCGTTTTTCTAGATATTCCAGCGAAACGAGTATAATTCGCGGATAATGCGTTTCGCGATTTTAATTGGGACTCATTAGCGACAGAAAAATTCGAGTTACGAACTTGGCTGCAAGCATTCCGCGATTTTTAATAAACGCTATCGTTACCGAGCCAATGAAATTAAACTAATTAATATAAACAGAAGGTAACAGCGGTAATAATGATTATACTCATCGTTTTATTCATCGAAAATCGTTTGTCTGCTTTCAAATATATTTTTTAAAGTCTCGTCGAATTTCTCCAAATTTTATTAAAAATTTCGTAACACGGAAATGACTAAAATAAAAATTAGTCCGATTAAAAATTAATCGATCTTGAAGCTCGAGCAAGGAACATTCAAGAAAAGAACCAACAGCTGAGTATCTCGTTAAGAAACACCACGGAATTCCATCGATTCTCCAAAATTTGCTGCAAAACCGAATTAATAATGCACGTTGGAAAATGTAGTTCCAATTTAAACGAATCTCTCGAAAAGATAATTCCAATTTCTCGAAAAAATTTCCCAACCCAATTTCACTCCAAGAGTTACTTAAAAATGCATTCATTGCATACACGCCGAAAATTAGTTCCGAATTTACCGACTCTTAGTTCGAACGAAGCACAAAGTATCAGAAAAGCAATTAATACTTCGATACTTTGTTAAAAAATACTAATCATCCCTGCGAAAAAATTTCTCTATACAATTTCGCTCTGCGAATTCCCCGAAATGGTACTCACCCTAAAATCAGTATTAAATTACTCGATCATGGCATCAAACTATCTCGCATTCCAAGAAACTACTCCCATCTATTAACCTTAAAGTATCAGAAAGGCAATTAATACTTCTATATTTTGTTAAAAAATACTAATCATTCCTGCGAAAAAATTTCTCTTTAGAATTTCGCATTACGAATTCCCTGAAATTGTATTTATCCCGATTTCACCCCAAAATCAATTTCAAATTATCCGAACAGGGTATCAAACTATCTCGCGTTCCAATAAACCACCCCCACCCGCTCACCTCAAAGTATCAGAAAAATAATTAATGCTTGTATGCTTTGTTAAAAAATGCAAATCATCCCTGCAAAAAAATTTCCCTTTAGAATTTCGCTCTACGAATTCCCTGAAATTATATTTACCCCGATTTCACCCTAAAATCAGTCTCAAATTACCCGATCACGATATGAAACTATCCCGCGTTGCAAGAAACCACCCCCATCCGCTGACCCCAGTAACAGCTCGCGAGCCATCCTGCAATTATGAAAAAGCTGGCAAAGAAGGAATCGTTGAACGAATATCGTTCATCGAATTTAATCAAACGCGGGGCGGAGATCCCGCGTCGTTTTTGTATGACGAGCGATGCTCGCGTAACCAGTAGATTTCGCGTCTATTTACCCCGGTTTGCCCGATATCCTCGTCACCCGTCACAATAATGTAACACGTCGACGAATCGGAGAGAAACGGACCATGTTCTCTCCTCCGTGCACAACCCTCCTCTGTGCACCCCAGTCGCGTCGAAGAGAGACACCCTCTAGCCACCGTTTGCAAGCGGAGGAAGCGAGAGGGAGACGCAGGGTAGCAGCGCAGGGGGGAAACGAGGGCTGCGGAGGGAAGAAAGGGAAAAGGGAGGAAAAAATGGCGCGAGTACGGGATTTAATAATTCTATCATTGCAAAAGATCGGACAATTCGACGGACCGTCGTCGAAGCGAGATAGAGACCGCAGACGAACACGCGGTGCTAACGAGATATCTCGTTAAGCCTAGAACGGACAATCGCACGGTGGAGCGGGCTGTTCGACATGACGAGATCCGCGACGAGATCTTCGTCCCACCGTTACGTTTCTCCGATATTCGTTAGAATATTAATTTCACGTTCGCCGATACGGGTAACCACCCCCAATGGCGGCCGTCGTCGTGGTGGAACCGCGCCGGAGGCCCAAGTTTATCGGCGAGCGTTTGCGAATGGCAGCCGCGAATCGTTTCGCGGGCTGAATAAACAAGGAATCCGACTACGTCGACGTTTGCTCGATTTGCGACGACGGAGATACGGCGGATGAAATGGACGCGTTCGATGAATCGCCGGAACGATTACAGTGTTATCGCGATTATGGTGAAGTGTTCGTTAACTGAAAGGAACGCTCGATCCGACGACGAGAAGCCGATCGGGAAATCTATTTTCGCGCTGTTTATGCTTTCTCGATCCGGCGTTTCAAGGCCCGCTGTTTGTCGGAGGATGAGAGAGATGGGTTACATTGCAGGAGTATTTCTGGGAGATTTGTACAGATGAGAATTGCAATTGATAGATGGATAGGCGAATAAATAGGGTAGCGAAAATTACGTTGTCTTGAAAAGTAGGAAAATTATGGTGAATTGTGATGAATTGTGTAAAAGATTCACGAAGAAATTTGAATTATTATAGATTTTGGGTTGTTATGGTGTTTGTAGGAAATTTATAAAATAAAAATTGGAATTGGTAAATAAATAACTCAATGGAGTAAAGAAAATCGTGCAATGTTAGGGAGTATTAAAATTGGGGTGAATTGGGATGGTCCTTATAACAGATTCGTGAAGAAATTTAAATTATTATAGATTTTGGGTTGTAATGATGTTTGTAGGAAATTTGTAAAATAAAAATTGAAACTGGTAAATAAACAACTCAATAGAGTAAAGAGAATCGTGCAATGTTAGGGAGTATTAAAATTGGGGTGAATTGTGATGGTTCTTATAAAAGACTCGTGAAGAAATTTAAATTATTATAGATTATTGGGTTGTCATGATGTTTGTAGGAAATTTGTAAAATAAAAATTGTAACTGGTAAATAAATAATTAAATAGGGTAAAGAAAATCGTGCGATGTTAGCGAATATTAAAATTGGGGTGAATTATGACGTAATTCGAATCGGATTTTATGACCGAAATATATTTTCACTGGATAAATAAATTTTGTAATTCCTGTACCAGTAATATCGAAATTTGCATTATTTGCCATACGTGAAATTGTAGTTAATTTCTCATTTTTCCTGCAATTAATTATTGAACCCAAATGAGTACTAGTACTTTCGGTATCTTCTATAGTTAACTATATTATCATTAAAAATTTCGTCCCGGGAAACAACGATCCCTTGTTCGAATGTACGTTTGAACTATTAAATAGGATCATTTAATAGGCCAAGAGAATTACGTTTTCCCTTGGTTCCTCAAGCGGTCCAGTTTTTATAGTCATTTACTGTATTTAACTACCTGACACATTGGCGCGTATTTTTAAAACCACTTTAAAATACTCCCCTGGTCTGGTTCTTTTGTTGAAAGATCGTGCAAGTGGTGCTACATTAAAGTGTGGACTTACACACAGGTCAAGTAGATTACAGAGTAACAGGTGGATGGTGAAATTGCTCTAACGAGACGTGTCTTCTTAATTGGAAAGATAAAAATGCCTGGCCCGGCGACAAAACGAATTTAAATTTAACGCTTGCTAAGCGATCGGCCATGCCACGAAAAATGTTAACTTAAACGTTGAAAAACGCGTTGCTTGTAAAATAATAAAAATCCTATCCGCGAGTTTGTTCGTTCGCGGACGGGGAAATCGGTATTCATAAAATTTCTCAGTCCAAAATTTTGTTAAAAAATTAATCGATCAAATTTTCAATTAAATATTCATTTTTTCACCGCAATTCGTTAACCAATACAGCATTTCAACCGTAATAAACGATAATAAACAATAAGTAATACGATATTGCAAATGCGAGTGTATAAAATACGGACGTCGATTGTCGGTTACCTTTAATTTTAAAAAATCGGAATAGTACACGCGTACCAACAATAAAACTCGCGATACTATCAGTAATTCCAGATTGCGGATCTCAAAGCCTCGTTAAAATTCCCCTAATTCGGCTAAGCCTGTTTTTACATTACCAAACTTTACTTTCAAACTATTATATATTCCTTTAGTACTTCCAAACTAGAAAAACGCGTGGCGAAAAATCGTAGAAAACGTAAAAAATCGTAGAATAGACAGAAAACGAAATATCAAAATTTGTATAAACCGTATAGAATATATAACAAATTATTCGAAACACGTCGAAGAACATCTTCAAATACATCCCCTAACATCGATTCTATTTTATTATATCCTCCCCAACAAAATAAAAAAAAAGAAATATTTCCTCTCATCCAAATTACATAATTCCTATCTCAGAAAACACTGTCAACGATTAAAAAATAAACATTGGACAAATTTAACGATTAATAAACTACATGTAAAATTCGAAGATTAAGCAAATTTCGAAAGGAAATCTATGCACGTATCGTTACTTACCGAGCAAACTCTTCGACAAACACAGACAACCTTTCTCACCTAAATCGTGGGTTAGATCCGGTAGGGTATTACCGATGAAGCGATCGAACGAATGCAACGATGAGATACAAACACAAAGTCGTTCTCTTAACTCAATCATCCCTTCTATGACGAGTGATAACGCAGCACGGAATTCGATATGCATCGACACCAGAAGGCGTAGGGGGTTACCGATCGAGCGTCGTCGTTTACGTGCGCGCATGATCCTTCGTTCTTCCGGTTCCACGTGTCCTTAATGTTCTTTACGTGAAAGCGAGCATATGGGAGAATGCTATGAGAAGGATACAAGAGGCGGGTGGTAGAATATTGTTCGAGGACGTGGACGAGTATACGTCGTCGTCGTCGAAGTATGGTTCCAAGGTCGAGCCGGTTTCCCGCAAAGAACCTTGGTACACGTGATTCAGTCTGTGATCTGGATCGTTGATCGCTTCGTTCATGTCGTCGTCCCCTCTCCGATCGCCAGGCTTCCTCGAGTGTTTTGGTAGATCCATGTCTGAACAGAGAAAACGATTTCGCGTGGAATTAGTAAGGCGTGACCGGTTTGTTCGTATTTTTCCATTTCGATATTCTCCTCTGTTAGGATTAACCCTTTGCGCTCGAAATTCTTCGGTACAGAGAAGTAGAAGTCCGACGATCTTCTGCCATAACGCGTGATGATAATGGGGTATGAATTAATTTCGTTATTTCATCGTTTTATATTATTTTTAAGTCAATAACGATTATAAATTTTGCAAATTTTTGGTTTCGAGTGCAAAGGGGAATGAATAATAAGGGGAATGAGTCAATGGTTAAACTTGTGGCATATTTCAGGATTGGTTGAAGCTACTTGTGGTTGGAGAAATACTTTAAGTATTAGAAACAGTGGAGAGGTATATATGCACAAGTGCTTTTTAATTGTTATTTTATTGCTAATTTGTGTAATATACGTTGTAACGAATTCTTCACTAAATAACAAAGCACATTAAGCAAGCAAAGTTACATTAAGAAGAGTGAGCGATTTAAGCACTCCTGTATTTGTTATTTTGTAAAAATATATTCAAGATCCTGCGCAAAAAATTGCAATGTATTTTGCCTATTATGTTGATTTCATACGTGTAATAATAAATACTTCGAAAATTGTTAGATATTTCATGTCAAAAGTTAGAGGATATTGTTTTATAATCCGTAGCCAGTAGTATAGGTCGATACATAGTCAGGCAATGCATCAGCTGCGTATACATGGCGCATTGTAAATTTTCCTTTATGAAGTATATATCCGTATGATTCAAAAGAATAAAAGAATACGATTAACTAACAAAATAACAGAAATTTTATAATACTTCTACTATATTACTGTAAAAAAACGTTATTTCTATGAGCGAAAATTATCATTATTGGCGAATAATTTATATGTTCACAATGACTCGAATCACGTTTAAATCAATAATCATTGCGACAGAACTAAATTTAATCATTCTCAAATTACACTTTACCCAACATTAAACGCGTTCATCGAATTTTCCTTCGTTCGCGAATTTTCACGGCTGCGCGAAACTGTTCGCGCGATACCCATCGAGCATAACAATTTGGTCGGGTTGTTAGAGGGACAATTTAAGTGACATCAGACGCCATCCTTTTTGTTGCATGCATAACTCCCTGATAGAAACTGCAACAGGGTCGTGGAGTGGAGCATTTTCACGCTCGACGTCACAGTACATAGGAGGCGGTATTGGCGGAAAAAGAGGAAGCAAGAATTCCTCTCTTTGACGAGGAATTCCTATAGTGGATTCAATTTATACATGTATCGACATGTACACTACTAACACTAATCTGTGCCGGGCATCTCCGTGCAACTGCTTACAAGCGATATTAAATTTGTGCTGCGGTTTCATAAAAATACTTCAGTTTTTACATTCACCCCCGACGGCGAAACCGTGCAACTTGTTATATTAAAATTTCTTTACGACTTCGTTCCTTCGTTCGTGTTAAATTTTGTCTCCGTCGACCATACGTGCACTGTCCTCGATTAAATTTAAATTAACCGCGCAACTGTCCAATTTCGCGCGAAGTACTAAAAATTGTGGAATTATTTTTCAACCAGATCGAATCGTTATCGAATACATGACAAAATAATTGCACGAATTTACATCTCGTCAGAGCCAAAAATTATCGAGGTCGAAACTTACCGATTTCAAGTTTCGCCGAACACGGCTTCCATAGACTGAATTAATCATGCTATACGACCTTTGACGATAGTATACTGAAACGAAAAAAACTGAATCCACGTGACAGGGGATCCTGATTTTTATCTGCATGATATTTTGCAAAATCCTGTTCCATGCGAAGAGAAAAAAATCAATCGGAGATTGATACTATTGGCATTGCACGTTGACACTCGTCTGCTCGCTGGAGGAAAATGATTTTTCAAGGGGTCTATTACGAGAGAAGGAACAATTTGATCAAGCTATCCCGGGGAATCGTCCAATGTAGCTGTAAGAAAAGGAAGGAAGAAGAAAAAACAGAAAGAAACTGCAATCTTCCATCGCGATAACGCAAGGGCCATGTGTTGCAAAATTGACACACCAGAAATTGGAAATTCTTCCGATATTGTTCTCGAAAATTATTATATCTCCCAAGTAATTCACCGAAATTACGAAAATACGAAGGCAAAACAAGCTTGTACACTTCCTTTAGTCAGCTTAGCAAGTGTATCATACACATCGTGTATTCGAAGACAAAATAAGAATAAAGAATTTTGGTTTGGTAAAGAAACTTCGACTATGCAAATTTTGAGTACATAAATAGCCCAGGATGCGAATCAAAATTACACCTGAATCAAGAAATCGCAGCCAACCGTAAATTACAAAATTTGGTACATAACATACCTAGATTTAAAGACCCACCAAAAATTCTGACACCCACGACTAGACATAAACGAAAACACTTCACGGTACAAAATTACGAGTGACAATTACGAATTTCAAAATTCCCTCCTTTCCTATCAATTATTTAAATGGAGTATCCAACATTAGGTGCACGTACACAGAGCCAGAACCTTGTCAAAAAATTCCAAAGATTTACCAGAAACGAAGAACCGGAAGACGTCTGGCGCGTAAAAGCCACCCCCTCGAACGCGAAAATCGTGGAAGTAAGAGTGAAACCAGGCCGCCACGTGGCATAACCGTGGAAAAAAGCAACAGACTCTGATTTGAGCTTGGATGCAGCGTGGAAAATTTCGCAGCGTTGGTGGGAAAAAGGTTAATCGACGAGCGGAGCGTAACGAGCAATTTGCAGGGCGGACTGAATTTATTGCGTATACACTTCCGCGATCGGGTCTGGTCCCGGACAGATGTTGCTGGCCGGCTAGTGGAGAAAGAAGAAGCGTGGAAAAAGAAATGGTCGGAAGGTGGTGAACGGTGGACAAAGGGAACGAGACACCGCCACGGGGTGGATGTCGGCGGAGCGGAGGCCGGGCGCGAGGGGCGGCGAGGGTTGGCGAGGGTGAAACGTGCGGCAGCTCGTCGAAATAGCAGTTTAGCACTGATAGCACTTGGCGGACTTTTATCGATCATGTCTGGCAACAGATGGCTCACCCAATTCCCGACGGCGCGTTTTGTCTGGCCGGTCTGATAAACGATAACTAATACGGAACAGAAGAAGCGGCAGCAAGAGAAAAGGGAAGAGAGACGTAGCGTTGGGGTAGGATGAGGCGGTGGTTGGATATTGTTTCGCGGACT
Source organism: Eufriesea mexicana (assembly GCF_001483705.2). Lineage (NCBI taxonomy): Eukaryota > Metazoa > Arthropoda > Insecta > Hymenoptera > Apidae > Eufriesea > Eufriesea mexicana. The sequence continues at coordinate 132,577 of NW_016922992.1, read as the reverse complement.
TTTAGCCCTTGACGTGACGTGCCAGCATCTCGCCACTGTCGTCCCATCCTACCACGGCTTGTACACCCCCATCTGGCCCACGAATCCCTTCTTCCTCCTCGTTTTCTCGTGTAGCTACCCTCGATCCTCGTTGTTGTACAGGGTGTGCCGCAGAGACCGCGTCTTTGATCAGTAATTCCGGATTCTCTCGGCAAGTGCGTGCTAGTTCGTCTGTGGTTTACGATCCTTTGGATTTTACTCGCTCGCTGGTAGCTTTATACAGATTTTTTCGAACCTCTGACACTTTGCTGACCAGCGATTTCCAGTTGAAATCAATTATCCTCATTGGGGAATTTTTTGAATATATTTATCAGATGAAAGCATGGGAATAAATTTCGAGATGACGTCTATCGATGACGTGTATTTAATAATAATGTAATAATATACTATAAGGGGTGTGACAAGGGTGGTTCGAAGAAATACGAGTGTGAAAAACTGAAAAGTGTCTTGTCCTGAAAAAGGTTTGTTACACACTGTGCACTCTATTTAATTGCTCGAGTGTCTCTTAGAAACTATTCTGATGACTCCTCACGTGTGAAACTCCTCCCGTACAGTTAGAAGACTAAAATACCCTTCCTAAGAATAGAATAAAGATAATTATAAAGGACGATAGTTATTTCCTTTTATCCATAATCCTAACAGCTCCTAATAATAAAATAAATAATATTTATTTTATAATCGCGAATTTCATTTCGTTTTATCTACGAATTAACGAATTTCGATAAATTAAGTTTTCATGAAACATGTAATATTTCATTTTTATCGTCAAGTTCGGGGATCCCTGTTTGTACATTTTGGAACTAGCGATTGCGGTATAAAAGCGAAACAATAATCTCGTTATCTCGTTTTATGCTTCACGGAGTATCTTCAACGCGATTTTCTTTATTAATCAGCATTTATTGTCGTCGACATTTCATGCAGAAGAATGAGGTCGATAAAGGTAGCTTCTAGTTTCAGTGAAATTATTAGACGGCTGGTGTGGAAATCTGAGTCTCGAACGAAACGGTCACCACAAGTATAAATAATGATTGCTGTTAAACAGGGAATGGCTGAGAATAGAAGAAGCAACTAAGAGAACACAAAATTATTTTACCTAACATTCCCCTGAAAATTTTCATTAAATAGAAACAAAGCATAATAGAATTTTACGAATTGAAAAATGGCAAAAAGAAAATTAATGGAATACATATTTAAAGTATAACGTTACCAAACGAGTAATAATTGCGAAATTATCGGGGCTCTGATTGGAAACCTTAAACTTGGAATTTGAACTCGGTGCTTTCGAACATTACTACTATGCATTTATTCGAAGTTAGGGTACGTACTTCCCTGTCCATTACGCTAACGAATGTCCAATTTCACCGCAATTTAAAATACAAACACCGCTACTTAAACCCACTATTTCTATACTACTTTATATCTCGTTCTAACATACTCATTCCAGTTCAAAAGTGTTGTAATTTCCAGGGTGAAATCACAGCGTCTAGCGTGCAGGGAAGTAACCGTGTTCAGTTGTACAGCAACAGATATATGAAGTTTAATGTAGGACAAATACATACACCTATGCGAATATAAAAAGAACAGGTTTAAACACGTCCTTATGAGTTACAATACTTTAAAAGGGTTCTACACTGGTCTTGATTTGAGACTCGCTGCTCCAAGAGACAGCAGGTCCTTTTAAACCCAAAACTCCCTTGATACCTACATAATTGGTCATACCAATGTTGAATCATCCACTTGGATGACCAAGTTGGATGACTCTTAGAAGGAGAGTGCAAGTCCTTCGAGTTATTGATTTAGTTGAAACTTTGCAGGTTTGTAGATTTAGTCATCCACTTGAACAAAATATATCATTATAAGGGCAACTACTCGATAGTTTTCGAGATATTTATGATTAGAGTTTTAATATTGCCTTAATTGCAGATTTATGTCGAATATTTATTATTTATTATATTATTCAAATATTATTTATTTATTATCCCACACTGGTGGCAATTTTCGAATGTTGCCGTTAGGCCACAATGCCACTTGATAACTATCGATAACTATTCGAAAGAAATCTCTAGTTAGGAATAATAAAGCTTTATAAATATAAATATTTCAGAAACTATCCAGTAGTTGCCCTTATAATATATTTTCTTGAACTGGATTGCTAAATCTACAAATCTACTAAAGTTTCAACGAAATCTATGACCCGAAGGACTTGCACTCTCCTTCTTATTCACTGAAAGGACCTGGCTGATAAAGGCAGGCCAACGTCAGAGTTCAAAATATCCTACTCATCCCTACCTTCGCTAAGGGCCAATGGTCATTTTCACCCCTTAAAAAAGTAAGAAAATGTAGCAACCCTCGCCACTAAATGGACTCTGACTTTAAAGGAAGTTGGAGGACTTTCTCGAAAGTCCTCGGAAAACCTCCGCTTCTTATGTATATATACAAGTTTTCGATCTTTCAATAGTATCTAAGGCAGGGCCTGCTAGAAAGCCTCACCGATGAGTCCACTAGCAGGCCCAGGACCAAACGCATCCCTTCCTTTTCCTATTATCCCTTCTAGCACTACTGTCACACGAAGATACCTGTGACCAGTCGATATTCAACGACCATGAAGGAGAGGAGGACCCTCTACAGTCGTTACACTTTCAATAGTAGCCCCAATAGTATCCCTAAGACAAGGGCCTGCTAGGTAGCCTTAACGATGAGTCCACTAGCAGGCCCAAGACGAAACGTATCCCTTTCTTTTCCTATCGTCCCTTTTAACACCATCATCGCCACATCGAAGACACTTGCGACCAACTGACTTTCAACAATCGTGGGGGAGGATCCCTCTACACTGGTGACCCCCCTACAAATATAATATAAGCACCTTCGAAATCTGTACGAGGGCAGTTCTTATTCTTCTCCACCGATTCATAGTTATTGTATTTTGTATTGTATTGACGTAGCCTCGGTACAAAGGTCCTTGAAGTCCAAAAGTCGGTATTGGACTGCAACCTCTAGCAGGCCTGTCGCCATCGTTGCATGGGCGTAGTTAATTTACAACGAAAAACATCCCTGTTCAACCTCCCCCTCGCGTCCCCCGGAAAAATAATTCGACATCAATCGAGCGACCTGCCAAATAATCAATTAGTCAAGGAACCCTAAAGTAGCAAGAAATCATACTTGCTGGACCTCATTTTAATCCATCAGATCCCGGATCCAGAAGCATCCGAAACAATTACCAAACTATTCCAACCACTCCACCCCATTCCGCGCAAGACTCGAGGAAACGTTAAGCGGAATTTCGCCGTTAGATCAACCGGTCGGTCACGAGTGGGAAAATCCCACCCGTTACATTTCTACGCGCTCTTTTCTCCTCTCGCCGTTCTCTTCACGCTCCGTTTATACCATCGGTTTAACGGTTAATCCCCCGGAGCTTATCTGATCGCGTGACTTCAACGAGAAGTTGGAGCACGCCGCGAGCCGGGACAACCCCTCGCACACAGTCATGGATGCTAATACACGCGTCGGGTCTGTTAGTTTACAAGGCTTACGCGATAAAATTTCCGTCATTAAGCCAGCGCGGGGAGGGTGCAGCTGGTTCGCACGCTGATAATGGACTGCGTGTTACGGTGATTTCCTCGTAAATACTTAAGCCCGGTTTTGCTCCACTTGTTACGTCTTCCCGGATCCATCGACGCTGAACGCCGCGTGGCCTTGCTCGGGGGCTTCAATCGATTTCTAATTTTAGTTGCGCTTTGTACGTGGACATTGTACCGCGTTAAATTTTTCGCTTTCCTCGAATATTTTTTAACTTTTTAACACCCGTCGCGATTTTTCAAATCTGTCAACGTTAAACGACGCGTGTCCTGGCTTTGTGTCTATGTTCTTTGTGCTTTGTACGTGGAAACGATACTCTATTGGATTTTTTCAGCTTTCTAATTCTTTCCCATTTGTTACGTATTCCTGGACCAATTGATTCCGAATGCCACGCGAAGCTTCGTCTATTTTCCTTGCACTTTCCATCGATTTTTCACCCATTTTTATTTTCACCTAAACTTTTTGACACTTGTTACGTATACTCGGATCTACTGACACTGAACACTGCGCGGCCTTGCACAGGGGGTGAGAATCGATATTCATATTTTCCTTCTGCTTTGTACATATTCTGAACCGTGTCGGATTTGCCCGTGTGTTCTTGTCAATTTTTTATTTTATTTTATTTCATTTCTATGGACGGGAATAGGATACGGAGGGGCTTATAGAGATACGGTAATGCGAGTGTGATTAAAGACGGAGGAAAAATAGCGTCGAATTTTTAAAAAGTTGTAAGTGCTTGTGCATGAAGGTTCATTTAAAATTGTGGAAAATTTTAAGGATGGAAGATTTTTAAACGTGGTTTTTAAGTTTGTCTGTTTCAAAGAGGTCTGGCGTTTTGTATTGATAAAAATCGCGCGGAGATGGCGAAGGGGGATGTAATATAACGTGGAAAGTAAATAGCGCGGAACAGTTGGAATAATGGAGGGTACTTGCATGCGTAAATTAATTTAAATAATACAGTGAAAAATTTTTCAGAAATCCTTGCAGCTTGTACTCGTCGAAGAATTCCTCATTTCCTTTTCAGAAATTCTATGATAATAAGCAATGCAACTGGAATACGTGTTTCAAATAGACGATGCCGAATAATTAATGCATCGAGCTCCAAAGGCTTTCAAACTTTTTAAAATTTCGCTCCCTTTGAAAAGTAAAACTAGGAAAATTTTTAATATACATACATATCGATGGATCTCGAAATTGACAATTTATTTTTTGATTTGTAAAATATCGAAAATATCCAAATTTATGATTGAAATTGAGATAGGCAATATTTTAGGCCATTTCCAGCTACAAAATTATAGTATTCGCATTTCGAAACGTATTCGAACGGCTCGTTTACGTTTAACGCTTTACATAGTTCCGTGCAAGTTTTAATAGCACGTTGATACTATGTTAGTCTCAACAGATGGTATTAACCGCAAGCATCTGGCGTGTAAAAGCGTTAACAATATCTCCCGGAAGCTAGTTTCGAACGCCATTGCAGGAATTTTATAAACCTACGAGGAGAATACATTTTGAAAGTATTTTCCACATCCCGGTGATTTCCAGTCGCTCAATTTTACAACCGAAAATAGCATCGACGTAATCCGAGTAACTCCGATATTATTAAATCGAAAATCTTTGAGAGTGGAAAAAAAGTGGAAAAAAATAAAAGGAAAATTGGGAAAAAGGGGGGTAAGTGTCCACGGACACATGGGACGACGGTAAGTGCGATTATCTTGAAGTCCTGAATTTCGTTTCATAATTTCGTCCCCGTGGATTTACATCATGAAGTTCGCGATATGAAACGGCCGGCAGCGTCGCCGACGAGCGCGGAGGCGTCGCGATAAATTCGATCATTTTAAAGTTGCAGTCTCGTTATGTGCCGCGTTATACGCCTGTCCCCCGGAACTTTTATTCGAGAATTTATATCGCTAAGTACGACGGGCAAACAGCGTGCCCCGGGACCGTTGCACGATTATTCGGAAACGAGATTCGTTTTTGAGCGCGCCCCAGATTTTTCGCGCGAATAAAAACCGCTGCAACGAAAATGGTCAACGAACCTTTATTTTATTTCGCTTCTTTTTCCTATTTACGCAAATTATCGCTCGTCGATAACTGTACCTTTTATTGGCCCATAATCGAACGGGTTTTTAGTAATATTTGAAATAACGGCGGATTTCGTCTGCTCGATCAACCGAAACGAATTCGCGAATTTCGATATTCGCGGAATCATTATTGGTCAACGATCGCGAGTTTTATTAACCTATTTCGACGATCTTTTTCATTTTTTATTTTCTGGGGGAATCTTTGATCGTCCGCTAGATGATAAAAATCTCCATTTTTTGATTTTCTTTCTTCGAGGAAAGATTTTCACGGATATTTTTTAAAATTCGAAATTTTATTCGATTAGAGGTTAATCGATATCGGGAAATTTTGAGAGAACCGTGTGGACAGGAAGGATGTAAACGATAATCGGAATCATCGAATGGGAACAAGGTTTATTCGACGATATGCATTGAAAAATTAACACAGTCGCGATTACGCGTTTTATTCGCAGAAATTTCGTTCGCATTTAACGAACCGTGCTGGGGATTAATGAAAAAAGAAAATATATTTCGTGTTTACATTGTATTTAAACGCGCAAAATAATCGTGCATAAAATTTGAACGAGTTATAAATCGTTGGGTCGTTACGATTCTCGTGATTCGCAAATGTCTCTTTAAATTACGCGGAATTAACAATCGTTATTATGGACACGAGGCTCGGGCTATCATCTAAATCCAAAAACAAGAAAAAAAAAGAAATGCAAAAATTCTGCGCTAAAAATCGCAATTTTACTCTATAATTACCATATTTGCTATATTTATATACAAAAGGAGGAAGTAGAGATGGAAATAGATATGTACATCCGTGATTAAATTGCAAATTATCGTTGCGCTATAATACGTCAGTTTTATTTTGCTTAGAATCAAGATTTATCGCCTCGAGTTGCGAACGATACGCGGAACAAATTTTTCCTTTTTTCCCATTTTTTCTTCCCCTTATTCCCCTCACCTAGCGTTTCTCTGCACGATACTCGAACGAATATTTCCACGTCGGGGAGTTGCAAGGAAACAAATTTGGGTTTACAGCGGGGAACTAAACCGGGTCGGCCGATAACCATCAGTTTCGCAAAAATAAGCAGCTTGGCCAATTCCAGCCCGATACAGCGGCTATTACGCTCAAATTAATAATCAATGCTAATTGCCATTGTCATTAGGTGAACGACCATTATACGTCGCGAATAACCACGTCGTTCGATCTACTTTGCCGCGGTGCAGGTTCACCCGCGACGAATCTTTCGCAGCCTCGAAGCGGACATTTATTCGCGCGGCTGGTGGCTCGTTTCGAAAAATATCGCCTTCTATTTCTGTCGTCGGCGATCATTATTATTCCCGATATACGCCGCGGATATCAATAATGCGACTATTTCAATTATTCCGCGTGGACATTTATCTTTAATCTGCATGTGAATTGTTAACAACGCTACCGATAATCCGCGCGCGTCGTGGAGCTGATGGTTTGACGTTTCCAGTGAATTATCAGTATCATTACCTCTTTCTTTTATCTTTTACACGTTTCGAGTGAGTTATTAGTATTCACTACCTATTTCTTTTATTTTTTAATTAGTTAGTTCCTTTCACTTTTCTTTTTCTTCTGGGGTACGGTTGTCATGCGGTGCTGGGCCTGTTAGTAGGCTCATCGGTAAGACTGCCTAGCATAGGAACTGTTTTAGACGAGGAATATTTACAATTAGATAGCATAGGAACTTCTATTTCATCCACTGACTACGGCAGATTTTGATACGTAGCGGCCGTACTATACAACAGGAATTGAGATACGATGTGCGCCATTTTTGTGAAAACGCTGAGCGGCTATAGGCGTCCTCCGTGTCACAAACTTAAAATTTCTAAGCACCTATAAATGCCCTATGTGTCACAAACGCAAAATTTCTAAGCGACTATAGGCGTCCTCTATGTCACATATGCAAAATTCCTAAGCGCCTATAAGCGCCCTATGTGTCACAAATACAAAATTTCAAAGCGCCTATAAACGCCCTATCTGACACAAACGCAAAATTTCTAAGCGCCTATAGGCCCCCATAGTAGCCAAGGGGTTAACACGTTAAGTGTCCAGCCCGGTTTGCTCGCCGTTCCGTTCAGGCCCAGACTCGTCCATCAAATGGACCACCGATGACGAGCGAAATGTTTATAAAACTCGGAGATACTGTAGCAATTGTTAGAACAGGAATTTCCAATTGTTAGATCCAAAGATGGCGAAGAATTTAACACCAAAAGTGTAATAGGAATCTATCTATTTCTAATTTAATTAGAAATCCTACAATACTTATACAGGTCTAAAATAATTATATTATATCCTTGTGAATTACACTAATGTCCCTACTACTGCATTTTGTTTAAGACTCAGAGTTTCTAGAAAACAGAAGGTCTTTACAAACTAAAACCCGAAGTACGGCCACCCTATAGGGAAGGTCCAAAGAACCTCATTCCTTATATTTTCCAATCAAAAATATCCCTATATGTATTCCAGAAAATATGTTCGTATGGATTAAAAAATAAAATCCTAATACGTCCTTGATGACTTTCCTATAGTTATAATTATTTCTATAAATATCGCATATATCGTAGAATCATCCTTCATCTATTTCTCAATTCAAATAATTTCCCCGACTCGCTGTATTTCCGATAACGAATAGCAATTGCTAAGAGACGAGAATGAAAATGCAATTTTACCTTATTTGCACGGCGTCCTGCATCCACTGGTCTCAGGCGACGCTAATTTCTATCACACTTTCTCTAATTACGCGGACGTGATACGCGACACACGTATGCGATCTAATTAACACTGGATTACGCGAGATCGCGAAATCGCGAGGCGCATTTCGCACGCACGACGTATTTAAAAGGGTACGGAAAGGCGAGACAATAGCTCGTGCTCGTTTCGTCGAAAGAAATTTCCAGAACTCGCAAAAGGAAAAGATTATCGTCGCACGGACCGCGTCTCGACTTGCCCGAGTTCAAAACCTGACTGAGCACGTGCGTTTAGGCCTAGGGGTCGAGTTATGTTTGTCTCCTGCGCGAGGATCGGAAGTCGGTGCGTGTTTTTCG
>NW_016922992.1:59965-123584 GCF_001483705.2 Eufriesea mexicana | reverse complement strand
ATCGGAAGACGGTGCGTGTTTTTCGCAAAATCATTCGAGCGTGACTAATCCTTCAGTTCCTTCGAGAAAGACACGTGCTGAGGTATGTAATTCCTTCCGTTATAAATATTTCTCATGCCAAGGAGCCTTCGACTTTCTGGTAGATATTGAAATGTGTTATCTACTGTCCCGTGTTTGCCTCTCTGATTACCCTGCCATTGTTACTGCCAAATAGCACTTATCGTGATGCGAATGAAATATTAGTTTATAAAGCACGTATAAATTGTCAAATTTATTACGAATAACAAATTTGGAAGCATAAATTTGTAATAAAAATGGAAATATTAAAAAAATTTGTGTGATTATAGAAGAAAAGATAAATTTAGGATACCCTCGCCTAACTTTTAAGACAAGAATGAATCTCATCTCCTAACGTTCCTACTTTTTATGGAATACTTTGTTTTAAGTAAAAAATCGTACGATTTTTAGAAAAATAATTTTTGAATATTGGGAATGATAGAGAAATTTCGATTACGGATTGATTTTCCGGAAAATAAACTCTACACGAATTACCCAATGGATATTACAAATTAAAACTGATTACAATTTAAGAAGGAAGATTGCATTAATAATTGCGAAATAATAATAGAATGTAATGAAATTTGAATAATTTAAATACCCAATAAATATTTATATTTCGTGTAATTTAATAAATAGAGATTAAAAGGGAGATTGTTTTGATAATTATGTAGTAATAACAAGATATAACGAGACTTTAATAACTTAAATATCCAATAAATATTTATATTGGATACAACGTAATAAATAAAAATGCCCGTGCAGGAAAGGTGAAATAATCCATTCGGTAAATTCAACAAATGCAATCTCTTCCCTAACTCGATATAACATTCGATATAACAAGGTACACGAAAATGTTTAATTTCCTTAAAAACCTGAAAAGTTTAAGAGCACCGTAACAGAGCATAATAAATCCCAATAAATAAAACTTTTAACACCATTCACGCTTTAACCGGTATACATCCTCGTTCCTTTACTTCATTATTAAGAATAACCGACTACCTTCCAGAACTCGGAAATTTTTCACCAACTTCGTGTAACTCGCTCTCTCTTACTAGCCTTTTAACGAACTCGTGTTTATCAGAACACTGCTACATCGAAAGCTACTGTACACACAAACACGTATGCGCGAGCACGCGTGTCATGGGAGTATGTCGCATTTCTGCAGGGAGCATAGTTTTCGAAGTAGAAAAATTCTTCGGGATAGGTAAAGGTAAACGGAAACAGAGGAGACAGATCCAGAAGCTCTGGATCGAGACTTTGCGAGCTTTCATAAATGTATTATCCGTGAAAACCTACCGTAAAGTCGAATGGTTCCCTCTGCGTCGCCGATCGAGTTCTTCGAGATGCACTTGTAACCACCGAGATCCTGCTTCTGCAGATTCATGATCACCAGTCGCATCTGGACACCGTACACGGATGTCTCGATGTCTGACGCTGCGTACTTATGGTTGCTAATTATCATCTCGCCTGTAAGAAGAAAAATATATTGTATATATTAAATATATATTCAGATATCAGTTGAATATTAAAAATACAAACTACCTATATTTTAACCCTTTGCACTGGAGAATGCAAATGGCTTTTCAGTCGCCATTTGATAAAATTTTGAAGCTCGATATTAATTAATATATCAAACTTAAAATAACGTATCGGTGTGCGAGGTATCGAAATTAAATAATTCCAGGAGTTAATGATTATACAATTTCTTATTCACTGCTCAAAAAATATCATCAGCCTTGTTGGAACTCGGATTTCTATATACAATGCGGGTTCTAGGAACAAAGCTACGTCGGAAAAATACAAGTCCGCGGAAAGGAAAAAACTGGCCTTTCGCAAATTTTGTAGGTGCTTATGTAATGTTAGTTTCTGGTGGGGTGAAGATGACTATTGGCCTTATTGGCTTTAGTGAAAGTAGGAATAAGTTAGTTGTTTTTGGATTCTGAAATTAGTCTGCGTTTACTAGCTAACTCCTTCTAGTGACTAAAGGCTAACGGATTGTTAGTCATCCAACAGCCTTATAGCAGAAAATTTGTCAAATCATACCCTTCTTTAGCTAAAAAATCGTCGAGCACAAAGGGTTAACTGCGTTACAGAGTAAATCGATTTGTGAAAATAGGTAAATAAATAGTTAAATACAGTAGATATATTATAGCGATATTTTATTCGATATCGTTTCATCGCCAAAAAATGCGATATATTTCTCCGATTTATATATATTATATATATAAAATATTAAACTGGAATAATTCCTAGAATCGCCGATTTGCAATCCAGAGGTTTGTCAATATTTTCCTACACCGTGCTAACATTGGTTTACGAGACGTTGCACCCAAGGAGGACAAGAGAATGGAACCGGGAGAAAGAAGGCGAATTTTCGAAGCCATGCAATGCTCGACTTCGTTTCGCATTTAAATTTCTGTACGTGACTTATCTTCGTAGCTCGCCAGCGAACACGCTTCGGCGAATTATTTCACCCACGCCCAGCCAACGAAAATCCAGTTCCTATCGGGTGGCGATTTAATAAACTTATCGATGCACGTTCTCCGACTCGAAAAATGGAATCTTATATCCGGCCTCGACTACAAACTCATTCGAATGGTAGAGGGAAGAACATTAAGCAGCACGAATAATTTTTCTGCACGGGATATCATAGCGAGAAGGATATCGAAGTTAACTTAACCTTATTATTTATAATAGAATTGTGTTCCACACTGTAGAATACCAGAAAATATACAGAATAAAATATTCTGCTCTGGACAAAAATAAATTCAAAGCTATTTCTCCAAAATTATACAGTCATACAGTCTCTAATACGCTGGAGAGTACTTTGACTTTAAATTTCCGTAGACTAGGGACTAGATCTGACTTAATCTCAATTATAACTAACTCTTACTAAATCTCACTCTCCAAAGACTCTTCAGAAACTCTTAACGAACTCGTGACGAATTAAATAACAACTAAAAACGAACTACCAACGAACTAAACTATATCTTCCAGAACGGACCCCTTTAAACCCATCTGGGAGGCAAGGGCCTCCTCCGGAGGAGGAGAAAACTCTTTCCACGCGAAGCTCAGGGATGGAAGAGACTCCTCCTTCCGGATTAGGCTCTCCGAAAGGTCACCGCAGATGCATTACTTCACATGGCTCGGCCCCGACCTCCTATGACCCACCTGGCAGCCAGATCTTAAGTGCTGAAGCCTAATTCTCTAAATTAGGCTTCTGAATGATGCCTCATGTCCGGTGATCCGAGATAAAAACGAAGTTTACTATAATAAACAAATAAATACCGAACCACGAATTACTCAGCATTTAGGATTCGGCTGCTAGAAGATCCTAACGGGTCTTCTAAATCTAGTCCTCTGTTCCCTACAGGACCACTTCGACCATCGCACCCTAATAAAGCCTAAAAATATCCTACACTATTTTAAACACGAGAAAGATATAGTACTTTCCTTTCCTCTGCACCAGAGTATAGTTAAACCAGAAAAAGATATAGACCTGTCAAATAATCGAAGCAAGACACAGTACACATTGCAGTGTACCAACATGATCAAGGAACATACTAAATATATCAAGTACAACGCAAGACACCATAGATTCCGAGTACCATGGCGCGTCTATGGCGCGTGAAACACTAGGCTGAACAATGCCTCGTGTCTGATGACCCCTGACGGTACCAACATGATCAAGGAACATACTAAATATATCAAGTACAACGCAAGACACCATAGATTCCGAGCACCATGGCGCGTCTATGGCGCGTGAAACACTAAGCTGAACAATGCCTCGTGTCTGATGACCCCTGACGTCCCCTAGACCTGGCGAAGTGTTCCCTGCGAGAATACTTCGACCATCGCACTCTTAAACAATAGGACTAGTCTAAAGATATCCTACACAAATGTTCACGTTTACTACTGTCTTTTGTAATTAATGGTAAAACGAATGAAATTGTAATTAACGGGTAAAATAAATGAAATTGTAATTAATGGTAGATTAGGATTAAACGGTGATGGAATCTTACCTGTTTCGCGTGTCCAGAAATGAATGGCCTTTGGGGATGCCTCAACGAGGCAGATCAGCGTAACGTTGGTTCCAGTTGGTGCACCGACGAGTTGGTTCGGTACCTGGACCATCGGGTGAACTGCAAATTTATCGCACGGACGCCATTAATCAATGGCCAAACATAAAGTATACGTATATGTAATAATTATCGGCCACGCTGCGATTTGTCACCCACCGTTGATACGGATCAATGAAACGTAACGCGGCGACACGTGTCGGTTAAGGTAAATTCGATCGCGTGAAATTGCGTTTCGCGATCGCCGGGTCTCGGGCAATTTATTCGCGAAATAACACCGATTCGACGGAGATGAATACGGAAGCGTTTATTCTCGATAAACTTCAACGAAGATGCAGTTGTCCAATTTTAAAGACGATTTATTCGTTTACCCAATTTTCGAATATTTTTAAAAAATTGATGGAAGAGAAACATAGTATATCGCGTGACAGTATTGAATGCTACACAGTTAATATACCTACGTCCTACATATTGTCCAAGTTTAGTTATTTTATAAAATCGAGGTTCGACACGGTCCAAAAGTGAATTCCAAAAACGGTGGAGGAATTGGATACTCCTGTATTTATTTTCGCTCTATCCCCAGCGAAAGACCTGGATATTGCTATGGCAGAAGGTTGTTTAAACTCTCTCGAAAACTTATATCAACGTAAACAACGTAATGAGTCTCTAGGGTAGCATTTACAAGAAAAAGAGCTCACATACGTTATCATATATATCGTTCAGACTTCCCTCCTTTCAGGTAGTATCTCTTTCAGAATTTTAACTACAAACCGTTGACCTTATCATACTAATCCCTATTCTAGTCGAAAGATTCTCCGAAGATAGATACATTGACAACTGGAGACTAATACAGGTATGTACGAATAAGTTTCCAAGTCTAGGAAAATATTTTCGGTATTTAAAAAGGATCATTCCCCTGACCAGGTGACGGTAACTTTTATTCCACGAAATTTCCCGAAAATATTAACAAAACTGACAGACGGGAAAAGAAATAGTGAGGAACGAGTATTTAGATAATACGAGACACGCAACGAAAATAGAGAATTTAACCGTATGAGTAAAAAATATGACGTTTATAGCACGTCTCATACCCTTTATTACTACCGCTATTACTCTCGCTGAAACGCGAAATAACCACTATGAGAAAAAACGAGTATCCCGCAATCCGAAAACTGCCTCGTGCGGAACACTCGTGTCTGGCCATTAATACCGCTAGCACGCGTTCCCCGTGGCTAATCCAATAATTAAAGGGGTCAAACATAATCCCGAGACAATTAATCATCGACCGTACAACTGCTCGTTAAAACTCGCTGGCAAAAATGTGATAATTCGACGTGGATCCGAGGTTACCTGCAACCGGAACACGCTTCATTACTGCGCAAAACTCGCGATCCTGATCCCTCCAACGGGTTCCCCATTACCAGGAATTTCGCATCCCGTGCAGCTTCGTTCGTGCTATCGCGGAGCCGGCACAATGCGATCCAGCGTCGAATTAAATATAAGACGAGCACTCGTTACGAACTTCGCTACACCGTGAAGCGGAAACTGTGTCACTATAACAGTACCTCGTTTTCCCGACGAAACGCACTCCGGATCGTATTCATTCCGCTTGGCGCAATTGCGATACGGCTGCGGCGTATTTTCCCGAACGTGGAGAGAGGTCTGAGGGGTGGATCGTGGGCCGGAAGTCGGGCTAAAAGCAACAAAGATCGCAAGCCGATGTATTGTGCCCGGTTGCAATCGTCTTACGCGGTATTTCACGGTGTTCGTCCTTTTGTGACGGCCATTAGCCGACGTCGGGGCCGCGTAACTTATGATAATGAAATGCCGGCATGCCTGACGTCCCTGTCATTTCGAAGGAACGGCAAGTTAACCCGCGGCGTGGCTCGCCTTTTCGTTCCAAATATCGTAAGCAGCTTTCCGTGAGCTGCTTAGGTTGTAACAGCCACCCCGAAAGACTCTGACCAGTTCTTTTGACCGGCAGCTCGCGACTGTTACTGTATTTCGAGACTCAGTCGCGTACAAAGCGACCTACTCGAGACGACACGCATAATCTACATATATTTCCAAGATAAGTCGGGAAAAGTGGCCCGAGGAAGCGTCTGCGAGCCGCTTGTTTCTATGGTCAGACGGATTCGCGACCCTCTCCGGGGGTAAGGAGGTTATGGCAGCGGTACCGCTGCGAGGATCCACGGTGTATCGGTGATCGTTGCATAGCTGATTGCGAGATGTACTATCGAGGGTGTTTGCGGCGAACGGTTTCTCATTGAGCGAGGATTTGCTGTGGTGTCAAGATGGTGTAGGTGGGTGTTGGGTGTAAAGGGAAGTTTGGAATTATTGCGCGTGCTTGAGGATGTATGGGGGTAAGAAGCGGTGTGTAACGAGTAGTTGATACTGGAATCGTCGAGGGGGACAAAATGACCTGCTTCGGATTTCTGTTCCGTGATTTATGGGAATATACAGTTGATTTTAGCAAAATTTCTCGTCGTCATACCGCCATAAAGGAGTTTATAAGTTATCCTATGAAGAGTATGTTAATCTATTTATTTATATCTTTTATTAAACGTGAAATCGTTTTATATTATAGTATTTCGCTATATACAGTGTTCTTTCCATGATGCCTGAAATAGTACACAGACTAGTGATAGATATCTGTTTCTAAATATCAAGATAGATATAAAAATATCGAATTTCGATATCTTCATTTCGAGTGTCCCGTTGAATTATATACGAGAAGAATCTAAAGTAGTTTAATCATACCTGAACCCAAATCTAAAATGCCAATCCTATCTCTGTATCATGCAGATCAGTTAATAAATAAAATTTATTGCGAATGACTTTTCTGTGTAACCAATTATCGTGAATTTGTTACTAAGTGCTAAAACACTGGTAACTAAGTTATTTATATTTCATTCGAAATTCTCAGACCGAAGTTACAAATTTTGCATCGTTTTACGACAGCCGATTGACAAGATCTTGCGTATTAAAGGGTTTAAAGGGAGGAAATGTTTGAGCTTGTTTATTTAAAGAAGATGGTTTGCCAAGAACGTGACGAAATTGTCAAAGAGACGAAGGCTCGATCGAGTTAGAAAGCCGACTTCGAAAAGGGCAAACTTGATTAAGATCAAAATTGAACTGTACCTCGATGGCAACTCTGCGATGGCTACGCGTATATCGAGCACCTTAGGAACTAAACCTTAACTTCGGGCAAGTCCACGCCGTGCATAACACGAAAACAAATCTGCAGTTTCTCGCACACCCGTGGGACCTGTAGGTTTGTGATGGAATAAACCGAGAGGCCTTTGACTCCCCGGTGAGAGAAAATACATTTCCTGGACTGGCAGTTCGTAGAATAATCTATTCCTGCTTCCCACCAATAAAAGCTCGTGAATTTAACGAAATCTCGTTATCGAACCTTACTTCCAAAAATAAAAAACACACACAAAGAAAGAAAATAAAAATAAAAGAACATCGATAGCCATGGTATTTAAACCCATTTCACGATTTTATCGCCGGATGATCGGATCTCTAACGGCATTTGCGGATTATATTTTCTGATTTGCATCTAACGATTTACAACGAGCAATTAAATCAGCGATTTCTACGTAGGTGCATAAATATCAGGAAAATCCGATTAATTGGTATCGTTAACGTTATGGGGATCAAACCAATCAAGATTATTGGCATCGGACTTCTTGTTTCAGCTGTACTAAAAGCACAGCTGCTTCCGGCAAAATTAATATCGATTTTTATCCAGATGCAAATTAACGCGATTACGTATACAATAATTTTCCATTTCCATCAACCATCTTTTTTAAATTATTATCAATTATTCCTACATCACGTTTCTCTAATACTTTTATTATTATTTATTATCATAATTATCTCTATCGTCACCACTCTTCTTATTAATATTATCCAGGCAGTCGTGATATCAAAACAGTCATCGCGAGTTTCGATTGACGCTGACCAAAAATTCAGCGAATTCCCACTAACCAAAGTTCGTAATTAGCCACGATGACCGTACAATGCGTGAATACACGTTCGACGGATTATTCTATCGATCATTTCAAGGATTTCGGATGTTAATTAAATCACAGCGCGTACGGACATCTACCCGAAATGCGAAAACAAACGAGTTTTATGAAAAGCATCGCGAACGCGAACAATTTCCGCGCGAAAGCCACCGCGCCGATACGCGTGGAATTATTTAATACACCGCGGCGGCAATTAAAACTTTTTTCCTCCATTCGGCTACAGACTTGCGGGACTCGTAAATCAATCTTTACACCTCGACATGTACCGGTGTACGTTCGAATATTCATTTACCCCGGATCGCGGGTCCTCGCCGTTCCGCGCCGATGTTTAGATTAATGAGCCGAACGTAATCCAATTCTGTAATTGGCCGGCGCCCGGAACTGCGATGACATCCAAAAACGCGTATAAAGATGTACGCCGGGGCAATAAACGCGCGTTTAAACGATCGAATCGCCGGGAACAGCGGACCGAATTTCCCTTTTCGCGGGAAATTTTTACAGCCGACCGTGTCCCGCGTGCATCCACCGTGGAAAATGTTTGCCAGCGTTTCTATTATTTCGTCTGATTGATTTCACTTTGCTTTTTCGGCCCTCTCATCGCCGCTCACGAGTCAATTTGTTATTGCAAGATGATCTGCACTGCGAGAACAGTAATTTATTTTTCATTCCCGTCGTGGTGAGTACGTTATTCGAGAAAATTAATTTTCGTTCCAATTATTTGCTTAATTGTCGAAGAATACTTGTCTGCGAGCTGTATGGCAATTAATAATCCCGTAAGTTGCGAATTATGAGATTAAATATTTATTGAGTGCGACGAGTTAACTCGTCGTTGGTAAAATAATATTGTAGAATCATACAGTGTCTATTACGCCGGAGAGTACTTCGGTTCTAAATTTCTGCAGACTAGGGACTGGATTTGACTTAATCTCAACTCTAAATTTTAAAGACTGCAAGTAACAAGTCTTACTGAAGAACTTGTAACGAATTAAATAATAACTAAACTCGAACTGCAGACGAACTAGAAACGAACTACAACTCTTCACGAACTGACAAACAACTCAAAACGAACTGACTCTGTGTTCCAGAACGAAAGGCAAGGGCCTCCCCTGAAAGAGGAGAAAACGCTAAGCTCAGGGGTGGAAGAGACTCCTTCTTTCGGGTTAGGTCACCCTAGTGGCCCCGGTGAGGTCACCTCACGTGGGCTGGCCCAGACCTCCTATGATCCATCTGGCAGTCAAACCCTAACGGGTCCTCTAAATCTGGTGAAGTTTTCCCCACAGAAACACTTTGATCACCGTATCTTAATAATGCCTAAAAATATCCTACAATATTTTTCGATATTTTCCCTTAAAATTAATTTTTGTTTAAATTTTTTATTAATTCGTAGAACAATTTTTCATTTTTTAACGATTGCACGAGACGCAATGATTTTTGCAAGCTTTTCGCAGTATATGTAGAGCGAGGTTCTCGACAAGTGGATAATTTCTTCAATTTATATTCAAAATTGACCATGAAAACTGCGAGAAATGGACGGTTCGGTGCATCGCGTGATAAAAATTCAGGCACACTTAATTCATCGATAGAATTCGATGTTTATCGAAGATAGGAAGGCGGAAAGATAGGAAGAGGTCGGGAGGAAGGTAATTGCGAAAGGGTCTGCAACGACAGGGCAAAATATCGCCAGCGTTGGCATTCTCTGAAAATGTTAGCGGGCTACGATGGTATTTGGTCGGAGATAGGTCGGCTCGCCGCGAAATAAATCATTTAAATTGGAGGAAAGAGAAATCCCGGCTAATAGCTTAGGATCCCGGCGAAGGTGTGTCCCCTGATGCGATTGCGGCGACGAAGTAAGCCTGTAAGGCGAAACATTGGGACGCCCTAATAGGTTTCCAGGTCGGATGGTCAAGCCGCTTTATGTGGCTACGCCAATGGTAGCCGATCTTCATGATGAGTATTAGCGCTATAATATCAAAAGTTCGTGGTAACCTTCGATAAATCCTTCTTAACCTGTATATCGGCTGCTCCGAATGAGCGTGCCCCTCCCAGTCTATTTGTTGCGTCCAACCAGTGTCAGCTGGTGCCAGTAGAATTATTAACTTCTACTTCCTTTCATCCCTTGTCCTATATTTTTCAATTTGCAGCTGATTTTCGGAAAATTAATTTCGTTATAATTTTCTTTTAAGGAACTAAAGATGCAAATTTTAGTCAGGTTTAATTGTCCAGGGTAGAATTACTCAATAGGGGTTGCATGGTCCTCTAGATCATCTGATGACAAATTTTCGAAGCCACGAGAAGAAATGGAGGACTTGAGAAATTTTTCATAAATTCAGATTTTGGAAAAATGCGAGAAAAATTGAGGAAGGGGAGTATAGAGTATAGGAATGTTTAGAAGGGATCCACAAGTCAGGCTAGATCTAGTGGAATTTAGAATTTTTTCACTAGAATCACACTAGGGCACTAGATCTCTAATGCGATTTTCGGGAAATTAATTTCGTTACAATTTTTGTTTGAGGAAATAAAGATGCAAATTTTAGTCAGGTGTAATTGTCTAGGGTAAGGTTTCTCAATAGGGGTTGCATGGTCCACTAGATCATCTGATGACAAATTTTCGAAGCCACGAGAAGAAATGGAGGAATAGAGAAATTTTTCATAAATTTATATTTTAGAAAAATGCGAGAAAAATGGAGGAAGGAGAGTATAGAGTATAGCAATGTTTAGAAGGGATCCACAAGTCAGGCTGGATCTAGTAGAATTTACAATTTTTTCACTAGAATCACAATAGAGTACTAGATCTCTAATGTGTAAATAAATATATTACACTGAATTCTTCTATAATTGTATTAAATCAGTGTAAAGTGTAATATAGAGCTCATACAAATCAAGAATAGGGTTGTCAATAGCACCTGCCATATTGAAACAGCGTTTACAGAGTACCGTGTTAATTGTATACGCATTAGAAGCTCTTTTTACACTGTAAATACTTCTTTTATAAAACTTTTCTTTTTAACTCGTTTCAGCTATCTCTACACAGTCCTTTAAGATATTTTGTTCGTTTATGGGATCCTTTTGATACGTTTTATTAATATTTGTCCAATTTTACTGACACTGCTTTACTGGTTTTTACTTTCAAGCATTCAAAAATGTTATCGTGTACAGTTTTCTGATTTGAAATTGCTTTTCCTATTGTTTGCTTTAATTTAACGCGGGTTTTAAACTCCGCTTCGAATCAATTGTTTTACGACTTCCTGCAGAGATTTTTGCAAACGATACGCGTGCACCGTGCAGAGGAAAACCCAGGTGCATATACGCGTCTGTTATGTTTGCCAAAAATAACGAAATATTTCCATTAATAGCAGAAACGGAATATAAGAAATAAATAAATTTTATTTTTAATCCTATAACTTCTAAAATTAATAATTACCTTCCCCAAACGGATCAATATGGCCGCGCGTAAGAATCTCTAGCAGGACACTTTCCTTTTCCTTCGACTCGCCCCCCGCGAAACTCGGATATTCCATTTCCAGGGAAAGTTAATATGAATTTCTAAGATCGGCAATTAGGAGGTTCATGGAAAATACAAAATTTGCTTTAAATCACCGACAAGGGACACGACGCCGCGTGGAACATGTTAAAACAGCGAATCGTTTAAAGATGTCCAGCTGGGAATATCGTGCAGCGAAATACGCTTGCCATGCTGCGGCAAAACGCTAGGAAATCCTGTAATAGGTTTCTGGGTTGACTGGCCAAGGGGGCAGGCTGTGGTTTTGCGGCGATGGCTCCCATAGAAAGCAGAATTCCCTCTGCTTCTGGGCCAAAGGACAGATCTTCGTACTTCCGTGGTAATACTATAACCTTCGCGCTTCTCTGCATCGCTACCAAGCCGGCGTGAATAGACGATTGGTACAACGTTTCTTCGTTCAATATTGATGGACGGTTTAAAGATGTACTCCACGGCCGTGGAACAGACGTTGGGACTGGACCCGCGGCTCACCGTCCCGTTTTCGCGCGAATGATGCAAATTTCGTATCACTCGTTGTTTAAATGGACGTAGGAAATTTATGGCGTGGCCTTAGAGAAAACCCCAAAAATTCGAGTTCCGTTGTCGAGAAGGGCCGTACCCTCTCGGACGTGCCCCCCTCGAGTATTTCTAAAATAAAGCCTTTAATACATTAACCGTTTGAGTCTCAAGCAGCGCGATCGCGCTCAACTTTGCTGATGCATGTACGTCACATAGTACCAATAAGCGCTATTGCGAAGATTAGGATTTTTTGACATAAAATTAAACAAGCGCTATCGCGCCGTTTGGATTTCTTCGCAGTCGATTAAGACAAGCGTTATCGCGCTGCTCAGGGTTTCTCGACCGTGTTCTTCCAAAAGCCTCAAGCGCTGCTTGGGACTCAAACAGTTAAAGGCCACGTTGGGTTTACGTGTCGTTCCATTCATGCCACAGTTAGCCGTCATGTGGGCCCTTCTGAGCCCTACGAACTGGTAAGGCCTAAACGAAAAATCTAGCACCAGTCCCTAGAGATCGTTTAACGTGTTAACCTCTGTTGCTATACAGCGAGTTTTATTTTGCTTACTATTTTGCCTATTTAGCTTGCCTTTAATTTTTACCCAGCTCCTACTAATTCAACGTTCGTTGTACACTTCGAACTATCGTTTTTACTGAAAAATAAATCGCCAACCCTCGTCTGGTCTCGCGATTAGGTTCGATTCAACGCGGTAGAAGTATCGGGGAATCCTGCGGGGGTGGTTTTCAAGGACGGAGTCCCGGCAAAGAATTTTTAATTTTGAACGCTTGCACGCTTTTGATGTTCGGGTTGATGGTACTGCTTGTGGGTATTTGGTACTGCGTGCGTGTTATTTGGAAATTGTTTGAAGATTGATATCGATATTGTGTTGTTTTAGTGGCGGTTTCGAGGTTATTCTGGATTACGAAATTGTGCCGCAAGAGGGTTAGAGATAAATTGTTATTTCATTTTTCTGCGAAAATTAGCTGCTTTATGAAATTCGTTATTTCTATCTGGTATTAACCCCTTGAGCGTCACGATTCGTTATTAAAACTTCGTCCCGGGTTGTTATTATTCGATACTTCTGCGATAATAATAAGATAATATTGTGGATTCTCGTGTAATTCGACAATTTTCCCGAGTGTTCCCTTTGAGCGTTGCGGTTCGTTATTAAAAGTCTATTTCAGAGGTGGAGCATTTGGTAGGGTAATTACTAGAATAGCGTATCGAAGACCGAATTTAGTATGGAACAGAACGCGATATGTACACACGTAAACCGAAAGTCGATTAACGTGATGCATCAACCCCAGGTCTAATGCAGTAAACAAGTTATAATATACGAGATCAACATTGAAATATACAAGAAATTTGATAATTCGTAGATTCGCGTAATTGACTTGGGCATGGCGTACATGCACTTAAGGGGTTAATACAGGAAAAATTATAGAAAAGTATTAACCCGACAAAATTTCTAATGTCATAAATTTAACAGCAAACAAGCCTTTGAGCGCCTTTAGGTGCCCACAGTATCACAAGTGCAAGATTTCTAAGCAAAGGGTTAATCTCTTTGTTATCCATAAATTAAGGAAATTAAATTTTAGGACATTTTCTACCGAATAAAAATCGGCGAATAATCTCTCTATCTCTTAATAATCGAAATTTGAATAATAGGTTTGAGAGTTTTGACCCAATGAAGTAAATAAAGCTGATTAGGAGGACTTCAGAATTTAACGATTTTATCTGTCAACGCGAATTCGATTGAATTAATTAAACAACAATTTTACGATTCGGAGGGGTGTCGCGTGCAAGCATGAATATCGAGCAATATCGAAAGCTTAATAACGGCGTGTGCAGTGGATAGAAATCATGGCGATCGGAACGGAAAGTTGACCGTTTTATTGTCCGTGGACCAATCTGAAATTTCCACCCTTGTTTCCACAGATAAGAACTTTACGCGCATACCTCTTACTGCAGTATTGGATTTCTGTCACCTTCACCCCCTCCTCGCTGCCACCCTTACACGTTAAACTGCAGTTTACGATTTCTGCTTTACATCCTTTTTACGCTGCGCACTTTTTAGTTGGCTTGTCGTGATTTATGATCGCGGTATCGTCCGTAACATCGAGCGCGATCGATGGGTTCCTCTCGTGGATAACGTCGAAACATCCTTGCCGACTGCGTGGCCAATTAGCAGTAGAAAGGGAATTGTATTATTCGATTAAAACTAGTAATTCTATATCTCCGCTGGCAAAGAGATATGGCGGTCATACAGATGAAACTGATAATTACGAAGTTGTTTCTGTCGGATGGATATTTATCGATTTGAATTTTTCAGCAATCCGGCTTCATTATCGTCAATTTTATTACCAATTGTATCATCGTATTAGTTTATATTTGATTAACTTTATGCGGTGAAGATCGAGCATTTAAATTCGAAATTATATTGTTTAACACTAGATTTACGGAAGGGTTGCTCCAATTATAGGATGGTAACAAATTTAGTTAACTTATATTAATACTGTTAATATAATATATAATTGTTTTTTAATTAAACTAATTGTTAAAAAAAGGCACGTGGATTCCTTTACCTGTCAATTTGACAGGTGTCCTTAGAAATAGGTATACAGATAGCGTCCGTAAACCTAGTGTTAATCGTCACTCACGCATTGTTAATTTATTATTATTAATAAATAAATATATATATACCACCGCCAATCCCATTTCTACAGTACATATATTATAATCGTGTGGAAATATTAATCTGAGAAAAATCGTCGCGATGTTGGAGAGAAATTTTATTCCAAACTATAACTTCACCCCCTTGAAGATTCGAAGATCGGGGTGGAAATGCGATCCGGAACCATTCCACGGGTAATGACGGGACTTAAATTCGACGGATAAGGAGGATAAATTCAAAAATAATATTTTCCGAGTTTATTTTCAAATACGCCTGAGCCTCTGCCGATCGATTTGTCATCGGGACAAGCGTTCCTCCGTGATAAATGTTCCCGCGGCTCGGCGAAAGTTCACTCCTCTCAGTCTCCATTGGGCTGGTGAACTTCAATTAAATCCATATTTTAAGTTGCCGAAAAGTCTTCGAATTCCGTGCCTTTCGCTGAACTTGAACGCCTTGTTCGACGAAGAATTCCATTCGCGCGGAGTTTCAGATTCATAGAAGAAGTTCAACCCCAAGTCGCCCTGGAACTTGTGTACAAACTACCCTCCGCTTTTTAGTATCAACTTCCACTATAACAGTCGTTCCACGGTGCGTCACCGGTATCAGGAATCTCGTTAATACCATCGACCTTGCGAAACTTTCCGGAACACGCGTCGTTCCTGTCCGAGGGGGGTACGCGTGATAGTTGGCCGTTTTTCATTCGCTTATTCGTCGCTTATGCTGTTGCGGGCATGCAAGCACCAAGCTGGAGAATCTCGAGTCGGGAAGATTTCGAATTTACAAATTCGCGAAGATAGAAAAGGTGCCCGCGAGATGATCTTTCTAATAGAACGATGCCATTTTGAATTACGAGGTACAGACGATAGAAAGAATAATAGAAGGAAGAATATTTCGAATAATTAACCGAGACAAGGGTAAACTCAGGATGAGGAAATCGATGCTCCATCGGTCCTAATTAATTAATTATTTCATATTTTACGCGAACCGTGGATATTTTTAATCACTCGTATTACGATTTAATTACGAAAAATGGTGGGTGCAGGGCACATTTACTTTTAATTAGCCTTCATACATTCACCTCGTTCACAATGAAATTGTAAAAGCTTTTAGGATTCGTACGAGTCTCGTGCACGTTAAAATACTTAAACGATTTAAATTTTCTTTAAATATCGCAAGTATTGGAAAGTACATAACAGGTATTACACGGGGGTGTAAATTAGGGTAAACTACTTCGTATTTCTTTTCATCCCATGAGATTTATAACATTTTCTGTAAGAATCGTGAAGTTTCTTGGTAATAAAATATTTTGCAAAGGACCTTGGTATAATAGCCGCGAACATTTATTCTCGGGTCTGTTTGGACCCCCAGGCTCAAATATTAATGGGTCCACGGTGGTTACATTCTCGTAGGCTCCTTCGCGTATCGTCATAGGCAATTACACGGCGATTGTTACACGCGATTTGAAGAGCGGAATTGCGCGGAACAAAATAAAGCTTCGTACAATTTGTCCCAGAAGAGGTGAACTGGCCCCGAAATTGTTCCACCGGTGACAGCGATTTACGGCAGTTGTAATCAGTTTGATTAACGCAGACAGCCGCGATAAATGCAGGTAGCACGATGCATCGAGGCTACTTCAATTTGCGAGGAACTCGCGAAGCCTCGACTAGCATCGCCTATTAGGTCTATTGGGAACTCCTACCTGCTATTTTTCCCCTATCGATTTGCTTTCTGTCAAATGGAACTGTTCGTCCGTTCCCGTGACCCGCGTGTTTTCCATCGATAACTTTTTCTTTCGAATCCGCCATATTTTTCGTCCTCCAAATTTTACACGCCGCGGTTGCTTTTTCCATCACCGATGCGAAAATATTCCGAAGGCAGTCATTTTTCCACCATATTTTTATCACCCGCGTCGCATAGTTCCAACTTTCTTTTGTAAAATCAAACTCCATTTATAATCGTGCGATTATTTTTCACCGAGATATGCCGTTTTGAAGTTACCCCGAAATACTGAAAATACTTGGGTGTATTAAAAATTTTCTATGGATCGAGTTCGTTCCGAAATATTTCACGAAAGACAAAAATATTCCCCAAGTTCTTCGTTATCCATTTATAGTAAGTTCACTAACTATCCTAATCGAAGCACGAAAAAATTGATATTTTGGGAAACACGAATATACAAAGTTTTGCATAAACCCAGCGATTAAAACAGACACAGTTAATACGGGATTAAAAACGTCTATCTGTGACTGAAAAGTAAGAACGAACATCCGATCCACTGAATTACAAATTTAGAAGCCATTCCAAATACTCGTTTAATCCATTTAACCTATCGACCGAATAGGAAATCACTAGTCATAAAAATTATAGAAACCTCCGAATTTTCGAGACACCTAATTTAATCTCGTGCAAGATTTAAAAGCGGTGTTCTGATAAAGAAACGACCCGGTTAACCGGTTTAAAAAATGGAGAAAAGTTGAAGAGTCAGGCTAGCTCTGTTCCGACAGTATAAGAAATGAATTGGACGAATTATTCATAGGCGGGTATTTCGATCGGCCTGTCTTACTTGGTCATGACTGTACATTGTTGCAAACGAAAGGCAGGCTCAGGTGTGGCGTGATCAGAGACGCGAGGTGCTTTGTGGCGGCCTGGAGTCGGTCAAAAGTTAGAAGTTAATCCGCACGAATCTAAATTAAGTCCCGCGAGTGAAGCGGGCTAGATAGATAGCTAGTGGGCACGTTTAGTTAGGGTGGAACAGTTACCACCCTAGTAGATTTAACCCTTTAATTTTCTCCACCGAAATATTCCAAAGCGAGCCACGGTTATTTGGAAATAACTTTTCCGTTAACAAACACCAGGAAACTTCGTGTTTTTCGATTAATATCGCGGAGACACGGTGTGTCTACGAATTGTTAAACAGGTGTGAAATCTTAATAATGGAAAGTTGCGAATTTTTTAATTTTTTGGTGGTCTTATTTTTCCGATGAGACGAGATGTGAGATTGAGGAAATTGGTGTGAGACGATTAGTAAAATTAAAGCATACGAGTGTGAGTAAAAGTGGATTGGTAGGTTGTGAGGTTAATAGGGAGATTTTTCGATTAATATCACGGAGTCACGGTGTGTCTACGAATTGTTAAACAGGTGTAAAATCTTAATAATAGAAAATTGGGAATTTTTTAATTTTTTGGTGGTCATGTTTTTCCAATGAGATGAAATGTGAGATTGATATGAGAAGATTATTAACCCTTTGCACTCAAGAGGTGCCTTTCAGTCACCATTTGATAAAATTTCGAAACTCGATATTAATTAATATATCAAATTTAAAATAATGTATCGAAGGTATCGAAATTAAATAATTCTATGTGTTAATTATTATACGATTTCTTATTTACTGCTCAAAAAATATCACTAACCTTATGGCAGAAAATTTTTCAACTCGTGCCCTTCTTTAGCCAAAAAATCGTCGAGCGCAAAGGGTTAAAATTAAAGCATTCAAGTGTGAGTAGAAGTGGATTGGTACGTTAAGAGATTAATAAGATTTTTGATTAATTTACGAGTAAACTCATCGATAATTTAATTTTATTGATTATTGCTTGGAAGAAATTTTGCAGAGATTTAGTAATGGAGCATTAATATTTTAGATATTCGAGGAATAATTAATTTTAGCGAAGGTATCCGATTGTGATTAGAAATGTATTCACACTGAATGGTGAATCGAGGTGACGTTTGATCAATTTCATAATTAATACTTGCTACAAATGTTTATGCTACTTAAATTTTAGCGAGCGTTAAGGATAGAAGAGGTATGTTAATAGTAGATGTAAATGTTTATTTAAAAAGAAGCGGAGAGATTGCTGACGAATTAGGAGCCATTTAAACGGTGGTGTTTCTTGACGTAAAATAAGCTTACAAGGCGAGACATTAAGGGGTTCTAGGTACATTTTCGGGTCGTCTGGCGAGTAGTTTCCTACTAGACTGCGGTTTCCACGGGATAAGTACGGTCCACGAAAAGTAGCATTCTCCTCGTCTCTAAACGAGAAAGTCATGGTATTTCTGCCTTAACAAGATAACGTCCAATTCTGTTCTATTATATAAACCATACTTCGCCATGATAGCCTTCTATTAACAGCGTCTTTCGTACTTTTATTTCCATAAAATTCCTCATTTAATTCTTTACACAGCGAAAATGCGCGATAAAAATGCAGAAATTTTTATAAAAAATTCCACAACACTCGTTCGGACCATAACACGTTTAGGGTTAATAATTCCAACAAAACTAGAAAATGGTGGACTACGTTATTTCGTTATTCCATTATCTTTTACAAACTCGATATTAAATATTAAACATTAATTGAGCCGTTCACTTTTTGAAAAATCTTAAATTTAAGTGTCAAAGCACTTGATATAGTCATAACTTTTTATACTTAAGATTCTTCTAAAAGTGGAGTTAATCGATTTGCGCAGTGAACGGCACAATTATTCCATCAATTTTAAATTATATTATATATCAAATACATTTCCAATATTCCTAGAAACGAAATACGTATACGTTAAAAAATTCTAACCAGTAATTATTTAAACAAAAATTTGCAAAGTTGAGGATTATTTGAGTTAATTAATTCTCGCAAATAAACATGCGGGGGTGTGAGAAAGCCTCGTTATAATGCCAGAGACAATCGGCAACGAAAGTTTGTCACGATTAATAAAATTTCAGCGAATATATCGCCGCTTCCATTTATTGGCCGGCGTATTCAACACGATAGGCCATTTCCACGAATAACAACGACAGATAACCACGACGTTTACGTAATAAATTACACGAGGAGCGTCCCGGCGCGCGTATCGTTCCGCCTGTAAGCTGTAAGACACGCTAATTAAACAATCCGATTTGTTTGCCCTGGCTAATAAATCGCGCGTAATCAACCAACAATTAACCGGACCTTTATGAACGCAGTCGATGCGTCAGTTATTTCCATTCACACGTCGCTATTCAGGAGTCGTGCAACGGGAGAAGCGAAATGAAAGGTGTTGGCAACGGTTAAGCACGCTTTCTGCGCAATAATGACCAGCTATTGCACAATTGGGAATTACGCGCTGAATTTGAGCTACCGCATGTTTAATTCAGAGGCCAGGGATTATTAATCTGATTTTCCACTTCTGCTATATATACACGGGGCGGATATGTTCGAAATTATCAACGCGACGCCGCGAACAGAGCTGAACAATCTAACGGAAGCGTGTTAAACATTGCTCGGGGAAACGGAAGGTTCCGCGAGGAAAAAATGATGGGATTTTTGCAACTCGTATTGTGCGTCACGTCCGTTCGGCACTCGTCGAAGCTGTTAATAATACATAAGGATCCCTGCATGTGTCACTGGCAACGAATGAAATGGAATTGGAGAAAAATGTTGCAGAAAAAAGATAAATAAAGTTTAGGATAATAATAATAATTAAGGGTTTGTAATTGTTAAGGGAATTATAATGCAAAGAAATAGTAGCCAGTGGAAACAATGGAGAAACTGTATACATGTTTATTAACCAGTTAGATGTGATTGGCAAGTATACTCGTCATACTTAAACAGTAGTGATCATTGGCTATTTAAATTGTAATCTTTCTGAAAAATAAAACATATTCTCAAATTTCAAGATGTTTAGAATATTTCGGGGCCAGACACAAGAAATCAAATCAAAATATGGTAAAATTACTAAGATATATAAAGAATATATCAGCGGGTTTTACGTCAGAAGAAAACATGAGAAGAGTGCGAACAATAGACTAAATAATAAACTACATATTCCTGATGTGGGAGAAAGAGAACGGGACTATATTGTTTGTTCCGACAGGAAAACACCTGGTGGAAGACGTCAAAATACTTATTCCTGTCAAACGTGCACAAATCAGCCTGCAATGCATATTGCGGTATGCATCAAAGTTTGTGATATTGTAGAAAATGATAAAAAATGAAAATATTGATGAAGACGTCAAAATACTTATTCCTGTCAAACGTGCACAAATCAGCCTGCAATGCATATTGCGGTGTGCATCAAAGTTTGTGATATTGTAGAAAATGATAAAAAATGAAAATATTGATTTTTTTTTTTGCAAATATGTATTTCTCGATATCTACCAATTCATATAAGTCCAATATCATTATAATACGTCACTTGGTTCCAAAACTATACTACGTAATATGAGAGTACCATATAATGCATATTGGGGAGTGCTTCAAAGATTGTCATAGTGTAGGAAATGATAAAAAATAAAGTTTTGATTTTCCTTTTGGCAAATATATATTTCTCGATATCTACCAATTCATATAAGTCCAATATCATTATAATATGTTACTTGGTTGCAAAACTATACTATGTAATATGAGAGTACCATATAATACATATTGTGGTGTGCTTCAAAGTTTGTCATACTGTAGAAAATGATAAAAAATAAAATATTGATTTTTTTTTCATAAATATATATTTCTCAACATCTACCAATTCATATAAGTCCAATATCATTGTAATACGTTACTTGGTTCCAAAACTATACTATATAATATGAGGGTTCGTAAATGCACGTTTCTGCGACAGTTGCGCTGAGTAGCTGGTAGCTAACGTCCAAAATGGTTCGAAGTGCAAAGGGTTAAATACCTAATAGCACCGAACGGTGCAAAATACTTCTTCGTTAATCGTCCAGATACCGATGCAACGTTGAATTCTCATGGAAAAAAGAAAAGGAAAATATATATCCCTTATCACGGGGCGAATTAAGGAAAGGATCCAAGGCTACAAGGAACATCGTCACGTCTCTTCCCGTGCAGGATACTAGCCCTATCGCGACGCGAGTACCCTTAAGAATCGTTGTAACGACCTATCTCGAAATTGCATCAAAATGAAATTTCGCGGAAGCCTTTGCAACAGCGGAATCGGACAAAAATTCGCGCCTCTCTTCCTCCGTTCCTTTCCTTTCCTCCGGTCACGTTCCCAGGCAACGAGCTTCTTCCACGTCCAGAACCGCGCGGTTATCCAACGGGACAGAGACGAGACCCCCCTCGCCTCTCCCGCGCTTTTTTCTCCCCGCGAGAGATAAAAGGACGTCCTTCCCCTTGACAGCCCGGGGACCACGTAAATTTCTCGCTTTGCGTGTCGATGTAGCAATCAGAACGAGTCGAACCGAATCGATAGTGCACACCCCTCTTCACCCTCTCTGTCCGGCTCGCAGCGTTTCCCGTGGCACAGGCGATCCCCGAGCCATCTTCGAGATGATCCGGTTTGTCCTCCTCGTCCCGGTCTCTCGATCGACAATAGCCCCGATCGCTTGAATTTCGAACCAATAGCTCGCGGACGCAATCGTCTATACGGTCTGCGGACACGGAGCGTATTCAATGAAATTCGATTATCCCGCACGATCTTATCGCCCGAGGCCAGGTGCAAGATCGTAGCACGAACCTAGGTACATCCAATTTCCGCCGAAGAATTACCACTCTGTCGGCTCTAAGACACTGGCAACGCAGTCCTAACCGCGACTTAACGCTGCACCCCTATACGCCTTTCAACCCCTTCGCTTACGCGCCGCGACCCTTCTTTCTAGCTCTCCTTCTGTGTCTCTCCTCTCTTTTTCTATTTTTCTTCCACGCTCACAACGCGCTTGTCACTCCGCACGTGTTGCTCTGCCACTCGTCGAGTTTCATTTTAGGCTCCTCCTCGTTGCGACTTTGTCTGTTTCTCTTTTTCATTTCACATTCGCGGTTTTTGGAACGTTTAACCGTTTAACCACTTGCGAGGAGTGCTTTGAGTACCTGTATGAGACTCTTTGGGTTCATGTTCGCGGATTATGGTTCATGTTGCGGACCCAGGACCGAACGTCCCAAGTTAAGTGGAGTACTGTTTATGTCCTTATTGCCAGGATTCGTATACACTCGTTATCACTTAGTCACCACTTGGGTGAACCTTAGCAAGGATCGATAAATCACCTATGAGACGATAGGCATAAGGACTCAAATTGTTTAAACATCCACCATCATCGAAAGACGTCGAAGCTAACACACATCCTCAATGTTATTCATAACTAATAGGAAGACACACCCACCACTGACATTTCACATTGATCAATTAGTAGACATACAAAACTTGTAAAATCACCGAGACAGCAGTGTCTAAAAATCCCACGATGGCAAGACAAGCAACACGACCAGACAGTCAAGACAGACCCACGACAATTAACTCAGCGCGAGAGACAGTCACGCATCAGGACTCTCCTAACCAGGTCTAGCTCTATTAACACTATGTCGTCCTCACGTCTAATCAGGATTCTTTCGTTTGGTGCTGGTAGGACTGATACCAGCGTGGTGTCATCGGCATTTGCCCGATAGTTTTTGCATGACACCAACGTGGTGCCACCAGACGGTCTAGTATTAACCCTTTGCGCTCAAGAGGCGCCCTTCAGTCGCCATTTGATGAAATTACGAAGCTCGATATTCATTAATGTGTCAAATTTCAGATAATATAACGTTGTGCGAGGTATCAAATAATTCTATCAAATAAATCAAATAATTCTTCGTGTTAATTGTCGTACGACTTCTTATTCACTGCTCAGAAAATATCGTCAGCTTTGTAACAGAAAATCTTTGAACTCCTATTCTTCTTTAGCCAAAAAATCGTCGAGTGTAAAGGGTTAATTTAGAGTAGGCCGCATCCCAGCAACATTGTCGTATCCGTGTAAATGGGCCTTACAACCCCGTGAAATTCCCATTGTGAGAGTTGCAGTGTTCGGGACGCAACACTTCATGCGAGTTTGTTTCGAAGCTTCGATACTGGGGGTTCGATGGAAGAGGAAAGGAGCTCGTATGGACCACCCTGAAGGATTAAGTTTGGTGTTTATAGTACGGGAAAAAGTATGGCGGGAAATTTCGAGTGTTTCTCGAGACCAATTACACAATAATATCGGAAAATTTCGCATCCATACGGATTTCTCCTCACTTTCATCCGCGTTCTTCCGTTTCTCGCCAGCAGTCTGGTCGGTATATCGTCTCCAGGGTAATTTTATTATCTTCTTCCCCTTTTCCATGCTAGCCTTCCCGTCGCGGCACGCCGGCTCGCGCTGTTATTTAAGCTGCGTTTTGCCTTTGCCTTCTTTTTTCCATCCCTTTGCCGCCCGCAAGCAACCCTTAGTATCCACCTTTCCACCGTCTCTTCTCCTTCATCTCTTTCTCCTTGTTCTTTCCTAATACAGATACCGGCTACCCTTTTGCCACGTTGAAATTATGCAAAGGAGGAGACGATGGCTATCTCCGTGCACGCTCGTTGCACCGTGCTATTTCTCCCTTTACTTTCATTTTTCCCTTTTTCTCCTCCCTTATCCTTCCGTTCCTCGTCCTCTTACCTCGGTATCGTCGCGTACAGGGTGTATGAAAATTTTCTGTGTCCCTACAGCGTGATTCGTACGTACACCTTCGATGTCGACGAAGATCTGTCAGAAAAAGGAATCAAAATGTCGTGCTCAAATGTGAGCCTCAGCGTCAATTTTATCTTTTCTTTTCGTGGTATCGTAAAGGAATCATGAATATGGAATGAAAAAAGTAACGGCGAATATTTTGACCGATTGTACACGAATATATCTGGTGGTTGGCCTGTCAATACTTTTCCGGTGGCCAAAATTTACTTGATGCATGTGACGAGTAAATTTCTGGATGCTGGATAAATACTGCTCAATAAGATCACTCGATGTGTCTCGGTAGAATAGGTCAATATATATGCCGTTAATTTCTCAATCGAACGGTTCGTTCGCGGTCCATGGATCCTTTCGCACATCTTTCTCTCGCCATAAGTAAAACACGCATAGCGTAATAAAAATTTTAGGTGTTTCGAAAATCATCGATTGTCTCAAGGAAAATTTCACGGCTATATTCATAACGGGTCCTTACCTTTATCGATAAAATCGCGTTCTAAATCAGGATGAAAAATTTTCGTACACCCTGTAGATGGCGTCCGAGGCGGGACATTCTCAAGACACCCTCGCGCCGGATAAGACCGCGCACTTCCGCTGGATTCGCGTTGCGCGATCTCGAGGAAAACCCCGTGTCTAAGTGGCGGGAACGCGCTGCCTTTTCCGCGGCCAATTTTATTTCTCTCCCTTCACCTTTGTTTTTATTTCGCCGCTTTGTCAATGACGCTTTTCGTTCCGCGGCGCGCTGGATTTTAAGAAATTCCTTTGTCCCGACGCCTCAAAGGTCGGCTCCTCGCGGGTTCTTTCTTCGGGACAGAGGAGCCGCGGGTGAATACGCCCACGCGTAATTGGGTGGCATCAATCTCGCGATTGTCGGTGTTAAGAACGGTATCCGCGGTTTTGGGAAGTTTCAGAAATTTTCTCAGAGGCTTCGATTCCTCCGGAGTTTCGAGAATTGGAAGATCGAGTGTTTCGGAGTGTTCGATAGAAATTTGACGAACTTAAAATTATTCACGATTATTTTGAGATGTCTAAATGGTCTTAAGTACCTTTCGTTGTTCGACAAAATTGCGAATGCCGTTGGAAAAATGTTGTAATCCTATTTATTATGAAATGAATAATAAAATGCAATTTGTATGTTATTTTGAAATATTTATGATATTTATGATTATATGATATGACTCTAATTATATTAAATGAACGGTTTTCTATATCTTATACGCAACGAATAGCTTGGTTTTTATATATACACATATGTGTAAAATAATTGATACATGAAAGCGTGCATGGGTGATAAGAGATTAAAGGTTAATCCATTATCACGCGAAAATAAAAGCTCCAGGGTTGAACAAAAGGGTTCTAATAGATCCTCACGGTGAACGGTAATTTTAAAGGGCAAGGGAATAATCGTTTTATTACTACAACACGTATTACCCCAGAAGAAACTGTTTCCAACGCGATTATATCGCCATGTCACTTTTTGAAGCGTTCATTTTGCAGCTGAAAACACCGAGTCGATGAAAAATAAATTGCTGATCCTTGTAATCGTTACTCCGCCCTCTTTTCCTGTCAATTTACGCGCCCATGTATTTCAAAAAGTTGCGTAATTATCGTCAATTATCGTGCTTCTAAAAATTCTTCAATTTCGCGTTCCATTTTAGCATTGAAAAATTTCTATAAAAATTCTGGAAAAATCCTGCTTCGAAACAAACATCGCATTGATTCGGGAATCTATTTAAAAATATCTACAATTAATAGTACGACGCTATTATATTATATAAATATGAAACGTTTAGGGTAATCGTAGTATTTATTGTATAAATTATAACGACACGCGATTCGTCACGTTAAGAAAGAGATTGGTCAGTGACAATGTACCAAACCCGAAATTCGAAGTGCGACTATTTTGAATATCGCGGTAGGAAGCAAGTTATAAAGCTGGCATGTGTAAAACAGCCGTGAATGCATTACACGTGTGAATGTGTACTCGTCGCGTGATGTAACTCAATTTACAGCACCAGGTGGAATCGGTCAAGGAAACAGGCACGATGGAATTATATAAATATTTCAAAACGTTAGTGAGAAAGAAGCTTTAAGCCTCGAGAGAAAATAGAGCCGGTGCAGACAGTGAATATTTTATATCTTATCTATATTTATATTTATAAAATATAGCTGCACGAGTCGTGCTCGTATTAAAATAATTCCTAATAGAACATCAATTATCTGCATTTATCGAAATATTATTCTCTCTTTCATTCTTCTGAAATAAATTTTGACTCCCAGAAAATTCAGCACAGAAAAGTGTGCTAAGATTGATAGTCTAGCGAATGACAAAATTCTTGGAGCGCAGAGGGTCGAAAATATCTACAAATATCTGCACAAAGTAATCTCGCTTGTTTCCTTTGAAACGGAATAACGAGAAGATTAATAACGGAAGATACTAAGGGTCGATATCGACAAGGAATCTTTCTATTTTTCCCAATTAAGTGCTATCCGAGAGCCTCAAGTACGAAGGACTAGATCCTACCAAAAAAGGAAAGAAAAGAAACAACGAGAAAGAGAAGAGGAAAAATAAATTTTAATTTCACCAAGGATATGCGAAATTCGATAATTAGATAACCAAACGAAAAGACCTAACCAAACTCTACCGAGTGGAGAACGCGAATAAAGGATTGTCCTGCGAACCCCATTTCATCGACCACGATTTTCCCCGTATATATTCAATTCTCCATATTAAATTCTATATTAAATCCGGTATTAAACAGTCATAAATATACGACCCCGACTATTATTAGACCGGGGGTTAATTAGATCGATAATCGCGGACATTGATGAATCGCGGCACGAGTACAGAGGCGCGAGATTCTCTCTAAAAATAAGCCAGAGCCCGATGAGCGGAATTAGCTGAATCCATCGCTCGGCTGCGAAGGATAATCTTCGGCGCGGTGGGTGGGCGAGATAGATCTTTCCGGTGAAAATATCCGGTGAAACGATATTAGGGCGTATACTCACAGTGCACGTGCAGCGTCATCCGTTTGCTGACTGATGGTGGTACTCCGTTACTCGCGATGCACAGGTAGGTGCCCATCTCGCTTCTGCTTACTTTCGACAGAGTCAGCGTTTCACCCACGACGCTTGCTACTGCAACACAGTCGGAACCAAGGAATTTAAGATTCTCGAAATCTGTAGGACCACTTGTTGTTCGACTACCGAATTTTCCAGCAGACGAAATTTTTACCCCGAGTTTCTCATACGCCTGAAAAAATCCGAATTATCGCGTAACGATGGGGATTACGCAAATTTGTTATTTCTATAGATTAATAGATGAAAAATGGGATGGTTGATCGATAACGAGAATTTTTTAAATTTCTTGGACGGTATTGTAGGATACCATTTCCAAAAAAATCGCGAATCGGCCATTGCCTACAAAAATAAATTATAAACCGATCAATATTTTCTAGAAAATATGGAAAAAAGGAAAAGTTATGTTCTTTTCAAATGGAAAAGTTATTTTAGGTAACAAAATTAAGTTACGTGGTCCCTGCGGGGAGGTGAAGCGTAGGTTAAGAATAGCATAAAAGCAGGGCCCTTGACGATCAAAACAGAGTCCTTAGAAATCAGTGTGACCAACACGAGCATGAGTTCTTTGGTGTTGGAAAGAGTTAAATTAGAGTGCGTCTTTGTGTGTTTTCGTTTCCTTATCTTGGTGTCCTTTTCCTAAGTTAAATTAGTTTTATGAGTTTCGAGTTTGTGTCATTCTGTTCTTGCTGTTTTGTCAATTTTCGGTGTCTCAAAACCAATTTTCGCCATCCTACAGTATGGATACAGAAAAAGATGATTTTTGAGAGATAAATTCGCGAGAGTTCTGTTGATTTAAAAAAATGAAGGAATATTCTTTTATTTTTAAGTAAAATATTCTTAATAATTATATAATATAAATAAATAATATAATTAATATTCTTGTACTTTTAAATAAGTTAGTTGTGGGAGAAATTGTTAATTGTGTTAGTGGTGGATGAAATTTTAATAACAATAAGAACAATTCTTTATTTAATTACAAAGATTATCAAACACAAATATCAAGTTTAAATATAATTAATTTATCACAATCACATGCTCACACTTCTTCTCACTATTAAAATTCAATTGCAACTGACCTATGCCAAATCACTCTCGTTTTGTTCTTTCTTCTTTCATACGTTACATTACATACACAATTCACACAACACCTCAATGATTACACGCATACTCATTTATCACGATAACCTGAATTTATTAGATACTGCCATCCCATGCATACTTATTCCGCTCGTCCTTTATTATGTCAACACATATATATATTTAAAAATCTATGTAACCATTACCACAAATTGGAATTATTTATTAAATTTCATGAATAGTATAGCGATCGATATCGAGTTTATGCAGATTCGTTTTTTTGGTGGATAAATTGCTTGGGAACTAAATATACTGCTTTAATAGGAACTTTCTGAATTTTTTAAACAGAGTGGTACACGAGAAAGTCGGTTTTTGAAAAATAAATTCGCCAGTGGTCTGTTCGTTGGAAAACGAAAGTAGAATATTCTACCCGAAGTTTTAATTATTCTTAAACAGTATAATTGGCTACGAAATGGTCACAACTCGAACCCGTGCAAATAATTTTCTTGCTGACTCGAAGGATTTCTCCATCGAATAACTTCTGCAAGTTTGCTTTTGGTATATCAATATGAAGCTTGGATAAGTTAAAAAATATAGTAGTTTATAAAGATTGATGCAATTTCCTGAAATCAAAATTAATATTTTAAATTCTATATACAATTTATACAAATTACGATTTATTTCCTCGGGTGAATCGCACAGTATTACTAATATCAAAATTGAACATTATTCAGACAATCAATTGGATTATTCGTCCATATATAGGAGGTACTATTATTCAATAAAATCATGGGGTATATTTAAATATTATTTTTAATATTACCGTTTCCCTATTAAACAAATTTTAAAATTTTCGTATAAATTTTAAGGTATGCATTAAAATGGGAACATTTAATTTCCTCGGTACCAAAAATATATTTCCAAAAATCAGAAATTCAGACTCTTCCAAGTAAACTTCTTTTTAAACCCGTTTATTCGTAAATTCCAAATTCTTCCACTTTTCCGAAAATTCCTAAAAATTCGATACATCCCGCGAAGGACTCCGGCGCGGCAATCGTTGATATTACTACTTAGCGACACTAAAAGTGGAAGTACCAAGGAGACCACATGCAATGGCGCGAATGCAAGCAGCGATTTATATTTAAGATGAACGCAAGCGATACTCTTCGAAGGCTATAGAATTTCAGGAAGTCCACGTGCAAAGTTTAATGCTTCAATTGAAACTCGATGTCAATGGAAAGCTACTTACACGCCTGAATCGTTTAACCCTATCGGGTAAATAATCGAATTGGTTCGATTACTAATCAAACACACTGGATTAGGTACGATACGAAGCTTAAGGTCCCGCTATCGTCCCTTTCAATTCAACGCGTCGATACTGCGCGCCCCAGCTCCCCATGAAGTGTAAGCGAACACCAGGGGGTG
Source organism: Eufriesea mexicana (assembly GCF_001483705.2). Lineage (NCBI taxonomy): Eukaryota > Metazoa > Arthropoda > Insecta > Hymenoptera > Apidae > Eufriesea > Eufriesea mexicana. The sequence goes on along the minus strand of NW_016922992.1, from coordinate 93,701 downwards.
AAAATGCAGTTTCACCTTCGCTTGCGAATCACAGTTCCCTGACGAAATGGGGAATTTTGTTAGAAGAGGTTTACGCACCATCGTGTTTAATACCTGCCCGTTCTTGTTCCTGCTAAAAACCAATTTTTAGCGACTCCCCTGTGAGGGTGCCGAGAGGAAAGGGTTGGAAAATTGTGTTTCCTTTTACTCTTCACCCTTCTCTTCGAAAATTTTTCTTCCTTTCTAGAGGGAGATATTTTATTCTCATTATGCAATTCTTTTTAAAGGAATATTTTTGATTTTTCATATAACGAGTAGCTTTTATTTTTCATAACATTTTAGGATTTTTCTACCGGGAAAATGGAGAGAAAAAGATTGGAAAAATCACGTATTTGTATTTACTCTCTCTTCGAAATTTTTCTTTTTCTTCCCTGAAAGGAAATTTATTTTTATCGTGTATTCCTTTTAAAGGTATATTTTTAGTTTTTCATATTACAGGTAGGTTTGGCTTTTCATGACTTTTTATAGAATAATGTATTCTTTTTATTTAGCCCTTCTTGGAAAATTTCCTTCGCCTCCTGTGAAAGGAAATATAGGGCAATTTTTGTGTAAATAAATTTATCCACGAGGTGCATTTGGATTTCTTAATATAACTATTTTTGAATTTTTGTAATATAAATCGAAGCTTGATTTCTTTTTAACGTAAAAGGGTAGGATATATTTTCCTCGAGATTTAGTCCTTTACTCGTACAACTTCTCCGCGGAAAATACAAATTTGGTTGAAAATTGAATCACGTGGCAATAAAATTGTAATTTCGAAGAATTAAAAAACATTCGATCGTCATGAAACGTACATTTTCCCGTGACGTGAGTTACGAAGTAGAAAAATTCCACGTTTGAACAACCAAAACGACTTGGAAAAATGTCGAAGGGAAGATAAAACGAAAGTAGACGTGTTCTTCAAAACGATACCGTCGCGCCATAAGTCTCCCGAAACTCGATCTTGCCATCGAATTGGAACTATTCCTGAAAAATGTACACTCGAGTTCTCCTCCATAAAACATGCGAATTCAACAGATGAAACGATCCAAAAATGAAAATAAAATTGAAGGGCTCTACGAGGTACAATGCTAGTACCTCGAGTTTATTCCATTCAGATCTTCCCTTTCCAAATTATTTTCCACGCTCTAAGCCTTGTGCATACACAAGAAAAGGGAAAATAAAATGGCGAAGAATGTTTGAAAGAAACGTTCCAAAAACGATGCAAGAATTTGCTTACGATTTTCTTTATGATGACTCGAGAATGTATCCTCATCGCGTGACCCCATAAGCAATCTAACAAAACCATTGCAAAAGGAACAACCTTTTTCAGCGTATCATGCGAGCAAAGGGGCGCGTGTAATCGTTTCCTTAATTTATTTGTCGCTTATCACGGTCACGTCGAGTCTGAGAATTATTTCCTCGTTCAGAATTCATCAAATTATTCGTCGGTTCGCCGGCTGCCGGCGTTCTACTTAAGCCGTCATTGCGATAAGTATCGCGCGGAATATTTGCGTGATTCGGTGCAAGCGCGAAGGAAAGCTTCGAAATATGACGGTCTCGTTTCGCCGGCGAATCGAATAGACGGCGGAATTGTCGTGTACCTTACACTTCCAAATCGATTTCGCATCAGTCGAGTGCGAAAATATGCGAAAATTACAGGCGCAAAGCAGCGCCAGCGTGGAAAAGTTTGCGACATAGGGAAAAGGGAGGACGTTGGAATTTTTTAATTTATCGAATGTTACATCGACTTCCTATTAACTCCATATCCAATTGCGACTTCTCTGTTCCAATCGCGAAAACAGGAAATAGTACCTGCAGTGAAATTTTAGCTTGGAATTTCGTACTGGAAGGATTTTCGATAATCGATTGGACGTAAGATCAGGCAGATTAATTATTCCATTCGAGATATTGAATTACCTTGCGGAAAATTTATTTATTTAATAATAATTTACGGGCAGTAGTGTATAAATCAAAAATAAAAATACATCGGTTTGTTAGGGAGAGAAAGAATATAGGTTACGTATGGTAAATGCCGATATCGTGGTAATGATTAACATAGATTTTGAATATATATGTGCTTATAATTATGACAGTGGTCCAAGTCATCGACTTAACCACTTGCGCAACCAATAAACTCACAGACACGTGTGCTAGAACGATACAATATTTCTGTGACAATTGTCTGACTACGACGTATGTACCACGTTGTTAGCGATTCTGCGATAAAAGCAATACGACGTGTATAGCACGTCTTTTCAGCGCAAGTGGTTAAGAGGAACGATTTTATTATTTATTTCGTGTTGTATTCATTTATACTATGATAAAATATATTTATTTTCTACAAAACAGGGAAGAATTGAATAGTTAGATTGAGTTTGCAGCTTTATCGCAATTAATTTTATAATTTATGGCGTATTTGAAGGCCGAAGCTTTTAATATTTCAGAAGCAAATATAAGTGATTTATACCACTTATGTGTACATATGTGTTGATATAATAAAGGAGCGATGCTTTAAGAAAGGGATGAGTGGGACAAGTATGCATGGGATGCCAATATCTAATGAATCCAGAATTTATCGTGATAAATGAGTGTGTGTGTAATAATTGAGGTATGTGAATCGTGTATGAAAGCAGAAAGAACAAACCAGAGAGACTGAGCATAGGTCAGTTGTAATTGAGATGCAATAGTGAAAATATGTAATATAATATAATAGTGAAATAATGTGTGTGGCAGAGACGTATTGAATAGAGGATCCTGTGAGAAACTTAGTGTAATATTTTAGTTAAGTAAAACCAGCTTTGTTATGAAAAGAGAGTTGTTGTTTATTAGACACGCAGAACTCTGTCTGCATAGGATTAACTTAGCCAAAAATCCGACAATAATAATAATATTTGTGTTTGATCATATTTTATAATTAAATAAAGAATTGTTCTTATTGTTATTAATATTTCATCCACCCATCAACATATATAGCCGATATAAACAATTTGCTTAGAGATTTAAAATCTGGTTTTTAAACGAACAGATACTATTGCCAAAAAATTGAAGGTTTGATGAATGCATATTTTAATTCTTGCAAGAATGCATATTCTATCGATTTTGCATATTCTGCTGATTCAAGTCGGGTATAAAAATTGGAAAGTCTCTTAAATTTCTCGAAGCAGCATGAAAATTAAAACGAAAGATAATAATTCCGAACTGCGTATAATAGCGTTTATAATTTTCAAGAGAAACAAAATGTCGGTATTTTAGACGGATCCTGGAAGCCAATGCTCGTTGTTTGCTCTGCGAAATTTTGGTTGACGTGGATGAGAGCAGCGGAGCTTTCCCAAAAAAGGATATGATTTATGAATTTAAACGCACGGCGAGACATTGACGAATTGACTTCAATTCCGATATTATCCCCGTTTCTCGATTTCAATCTGCTGTTTTACGAGCCGCTCTGCTTATATCGGGAATATATTATCATATTATACACGCATCATTGACATCGTCATTTCTCGATCTTTTATACCCGAATCGATCCCGGTACACGGCATCGAATAAATTTCCCTTTTATTTACCGTCCATTGACTGCTGAATCACGTGCTGATCGAAATTCGTCTTCGAAATTGCTGGTATAATATTTCATACAGAAACATTTGTCGAAGCTTCTACAGCGATTTGGGAAAAGAAAGAGAGGAAAAAGTAGAATAAAATAAAATTGATCAGTTACGCGAATCACGTGTAAACGTTTTCGATAGAATATTCGATAATTATGCAAATTTATTCAACGCTAGAAGCACCGATCTATAATGCACAGGTACCTGATTAATACGAATTATAAAGCGATAGCAGGTGGCATAACGACCCAATAGGAAAACCGAATATAATTGCAGTAATCACGATTTTGTCTGTTGAATTATACTCACTTTTCGTTTTACTGCCGGACGCTCCGACACGGGAAATAATCTCGACGCCATCTTCTCGCTTCCATGAGATCTCAGGTTTTGGAAAGCCGCGAGCCTTGCATACCAGCTTCGCGGATCCACCCTCAGGTACCATTAGGTCGTTCGAGGTCTCTTCGGATATTATGTCCGGCGGTATCACCACTTCCAGAAACGCGCTCTGCAAATTCAATGCACGGATGAATCAGTGGTTACGTTCTGCGATAGTTTGGAATGGTGTAACAAGGAAGGAAAACGATTTGTCCGAGAGAAGCGAAATGGAATCGACGAAGAAACGCGTATTACAGCTGTGTGCGATGAAAATTTTAAAATACTTCGGAATTTCTCTCTTAAATTTGTTAAAATATATTTAAAATACGAAATATCGAGTTGGCCAAAAAACAACGAGATAATATAATTTTCTTTAAATTATAATTTTATCAATATTATAATTTTCTTTAAAATTAGCTGGGTGAATTTTGTTATAATAAATTAACTTGTACTTGAATTTGTAGATATTAAGGACAGTGTTTAGGGATAAAAATAAAGACAGCATGAATTACTGCAAAAATCTGATAATAGTTATTGACCAATCTAATATTCGTGGTTGTAAGAAATGTTGATTTAATTTATTCATTAATTAAGGAGACCATAAATTTTGTATCTTCAAACAAATCATGCAATTGAATCGAATGGTAATAAGATCTATCGATGTTCAGAATTTTAAAATACGCGATATATCGTATTTTTTTACAGTCACAGATAAGGTATGATCACATCACACTACCCTTAAAATAAAAGTTTCTTTTCATTTAGAATTACCAATTTAATCCCTAGATCCGGATAAATCACGCGATATATCATCGATGATATTTTCTCTGACGATATACAGGGTGTCCAGAAACGTATTGTAACACTTGGATAAACTATTTCCGGATACGAGTATACGCGGATTTTTCTATCCAATTTTCGGACACCCTGTATACAAGGAAACCCGCGAAAACTTTGGAACATAATTCCGCCCCATAATTTGGCCAGTGGAAAACGCTAGTTCCAGGCAGCGCAGAACGGATTTCGCTTTAAAACGAATGCCCTCCACGCGAAAGCTCCCTTTCCCGCCCCCTTCTTCAGTCCATCCCTCTCGCCTCGTCTCTCGCCTTTCCTTCCTTCTTCGCCCCTTTATCGTACCCTTGCCACTGCGAAGGATAGTCTTTTCGTACCTGACTCTTCATAGGATTCGTGTTGACCTGACACATATAAATGCCTCGATCCTCCCGGCGTACCCCACGGATGTTCAACGTCCACGTGTTGTAGTCGCTGTGTGTTACTGATAAACGCGCGTTGTTCGTGATCACGTGCTCGTCAATCGCCAGGACCGCCTTGGTGTCCGCTTTGATCCACGCCACCTGGCCTCACAAACCCATTTCTTAACACGCTGCGCCTTTTTTCCAGCTCACGTGCACGGCGCCGCTTGCACGGCACCGGCCTCGCTTATCTCTAACAATATGCACAGGCTCGGTGCTCTAATGCCTTAATTGCTAAACAGATGCGCGTACAGCTCGCTCCCGGGACGAACTCGGACAGTTTCCGTCACGGACACGAAAGATGCTCCAATTTCTAACTATCTCTATCAAATTTCTCTTCACCTATGTTGCTTCTGCATTCGCATCTCGGTGAACCAGCAATTCCTGCGTACGGAGATCGACTCCGAATTTTGGGTGTAAGTCGCGCAACTGGGACCGAGTTCGGTGTCTTTGTAGAGATCGAAAGCGAAATTGAAAACGAAGTTAGAGCGGAATTAAAAGTCGATTAATTGGTTTGAAACGCGAGAATGTCGTTTGCATGCGGGGAATAAATCGGTTGAAATAAAATGGTACAGAGCTGGGACCAATTACTTTAGTCGAGCGGTGTTTCGGTTAACATTTAATTGCTGATATATATTTACTATTTGTTATTTGTTACAGGGCTTTGTTATACTAGCCATATTATTGTTTTCACTGCAGCAAAATTGTATTAAAAATATATCGTAAACAAATTATATTTTTCATAATTCCAATCTATGTAATTAACCATAATTTTTTCGCGTTCTCTTGGTAGGTATTTAACTTGTTTGGTAGATTAACGATGTTCTTTGAGAAGGGACAGTCGGTTAACCTTTAATTGCTGATACATATTTACTATTTGTTATTTGTTACAGGGCTTTGTTATACTAGCCATATTTTTGTTTTCACTGCAGCAAAATTGTATTAAAAATATATCGTAGGCAAATTATATTTTTCATAATTCCAACCTATGTAATTAACTATAATTTTTTCCTGTTCACTTAGAAGATATTCAAATTATTTGCATGATTTACGATGTTCCTTGAAGAGGGAGAGTCGAGTGCAAAGGGTCAGAAGAATTTATACACGATAGCAAATTTTCTTCGGTTTTCATCATCGACTATACAGGGTGGATCACTACATATTGTCATCTAGATATATGCCATTATTATTACGCATAGCGAAACATTTTTCGGATGAAGTTGAATAGTTTTGAAAGAGAAGCATATTCTGATAGTACTAGTTTTTTTGTATATATGAAGGAGCATCAGCTGATATAATAAAAAATATATGATTCCATTTAAAAAAACATTAATAACCTGAATATGTCCTTTACACTTTAATGGCACTGATACGACTTTTTCGATAGTATAAAGTGTACACTATAAAAAGGTTCGACATATTTGAGGCCATACAATCTTCTAACCTATTAGTAATATTATTCAGTAATATTTATATTCAATTTTTAAATATTATTAAAATATCCTAAACTAATGATTTTTTGACATAAATAGACTAATACTTTTTTGTAAAGAATATGAAGAAGCATCAGCTGATGTAATAAAACCTATATGATTCCATTTAAAAAAATATTAATGACTTTCATATTACACGTCCTTTACACGTCCATCTACAAAAAGGCTAGATCATCAGAATATGCCTCATTTTTGAAACATTTTTCGCTATGCGTAATAATAATGACACACATCTAGATGACAATATGTAATGACCCATCCTGTATATCCAGCGTTCACTATTTATTTTTCTTCTTTCTTTCGGAGAGAGTTATACGTAAATCTTAAAGCAAGTTGATTCTTTTTACCATTCCACGTGTAGATCGGTGAATTAAAATTTCGCGAAAGAGAACGCTTCGCGAGATATCCGGGATTTTTAAAAATGCACCTTCCGAGGGATTTATATTACATTCCGTGTATTCGTATTAATTTGTTAGCATAGTAAACTTAAAAATGAAAAGTTGGCCGGCAGATTAACTTTGGAGCAGGGAAATGCGTAAAAGTAGTGATTTATTTAGAAATTTCCCGCGTCGTTTGAGCCGGTTATTTTTTAACTACTTTTATCAGTTCCGGGGGAACATTAAAAAATTCGAATTATTAAACAAACGCACGCGGGGAAAAAGCGCGTAATTACGTAACATTGCACTGGCGAAAAATGTGATGCAGGAAGACGTGTTATAGGAAGATAAACTTTGTTTCGCCGTACAATTTTTCTTCCCGCCTGTTTTTTCTGCCTTAAACAGAAAATACGACTGGTCCCAATTGCGTCACTTATCTTACAATAGCAGCAGCTATATTTGTTCCACCCTCTTGCGTTTCCCCGTTTCGATTAGGGTTAATCGAATGTTACCACGGATTTAATCCTCCATCCTGTTCGTTTAATCGCGGATCTTTAGCTAAAATTTCTACGAACTCGTCGAATTCAAAATATTCGGAATTTTTTAAACCGATAATTAATCGAAAATTCATTTCGAAATTTAGGCATGTTTCGTTTCCGTGCGAATTTCGTAACGTTGTAAAGATTTAATCAGCATCGTAATAGTAAAAATGTAAACTGGTTCTTTTAGAATTCATATACTTGCAGGAGTATTAAACGAACGTTTATCCTTTAACTGGAAATATCTCCAATTTATCTTTTCCTGCATTCTCCTGCAAGTTTACGTCTCTGGAACCAAAAATTTTAGTCTCTCGGCATTTCTCTGTAAATGGTACTCGATTACTAAATACGAGGCTACTAGCTTCCCTCTTTCCATTCTGACAAAGGATAACTTTCTATTTGTTTTCTAATTCCTTAAATTAAGCTTCTTAACTACTTTCATAGATGTATTCTACGTCAAAGATTCTTTTGAAGAGCCTCGAACTTAACTTCAGTAGAAAAATCCTATAATATTAATCTACGAAGGACTCGCAATATCGACGAGGCAGTTCACAGCATCCCTTTAAATCACGAACTCTATCGAATTTCTCTCGCGTGTTCTCGATGATTGTCAGATTTTATATTTCCTATTCGACTGATATTTATTATCAGATACAACTCCAATATTATAACAATATAATTAACCCCTTGCACTCGACGACTTTTTCGTTACAGAAAAATACTAATTCGAAGACCTTCTGTCATAGAGTCGACGATATTTTTAAAATGGTAAATGAGAAATCATATGCAAATTAAGACATAGAATTATTTTTCTTGGACATTCCACACATCGTTAGGTAATTTTAAATTTGATTTATTAATTAACGTCGATTTTTAGAATCTGATCAAATGGTGACTGAGAGTCACCTCCCGAGTGCAAAGGGTTAAATCACCCTTACTCGTCATACCTTATGCAAAATGTTCAAATCTGTATTAATCTTCCTTACCCCCCTTTTCCCAAACCCCCACTATACGCGTACACAAAAATCAGTCGACAAAAATAACCGATGCAGCAGTCAAGAAAATATTCTATGTTCTATGAACGAAAAGAAAGAAATACAGTAACGACTTCATCCCCAGACTGACTCACCAACCCCTACAGATAACTCCAGATACCATACTGCAACTTGAAAACCATCACCGAAAGCTGTACGCGAAACAAAGGCTTCGGCAAAGTTGACAAAGCTCATTTCGAAACGTCAACATTTTCTTCAGCAGCACGCCTAGATGTGGAGGAAGTTTGGTCTGAAAACGCGGCGAATAGCTGCACGGTGGTTGGCTTCCGGCCCTTATTTCGCATAGATATTATTGGCACGAAATTGAACCGGCGGCATGTCGAATATTTGACCTCGCGTCGCTTTGAAAGGCTATCTATCAACCAACAAAAGAGGTCTGCGGTTCTTATCGATAACTCGAAAGCGGAGTGTACAGAGAAGGCAGCTGGAGGGGCGCACGGAGAAGCTGGGGGGTTGGAGGATCGACGGGGGTGGATGGAAAGGGGAGAGAGACACGAAGCAGTAGATAGAAGCTAGAGAAGGCGGGGTGGAGGGCTTTGAGTGTTTGGTAGTGACGGCCCTGTGAGTGCCTCCACTTATAATACATTATACGAGGATAGTAAACCCCCTTCTCCGCTTCCTTCTGCTTGCTCTTCGCCTTCCTGAGCAGCTCCAAAAACGAGCTCTCTTCGGCAACTGAAAAAGTCCCCCGGACGACAGATGCTCGCGATTCTGAAACATTTATGCCACTTTCCCGCCCCTTCTAGTCCCCGCTGTGTCTCCGGATATCCCTTTCGCTTCCACCCCTCGTTCTTCCATTCAATCCACTGTCCTTTTGTCAAGATTCGTCGATGGGTGATTAATCGTTCGGCTGTTTTGCCACGTTTTGCGATTTTTCCGGCTTTCTTTACACGTACAAGGGGTGAAGGGAAACGCATTGATGAGGATGGATATGCCCATCCATGATCCAATGGTTGGAAACCAGCTGATGAGTATACGATTGTCGCAGTTTATGTTCCTTTCTCCATTGTGTGTATATTTGTGGATGGTTATGGTCCATTCTCGAGGATTCATAGATAGGTGTTAAATTTTTTGGATATTTTGGGATTTTTTGACACTTCGTGGCGAGTAAAGGGGTGAAGGGAAACGTGATCGTCGATAAGGAGTTTATTTCTAAGATTTCGTCTTAACCCTTTGTACCCGAGGAGGGATCCTCAGTTGTCATTTAATCTGATTCTGAAGATCAATGTTAATTAATATATCAAATTCAAAATTACCCAATGAGATGTGGAATGTCGAAGTTTTAATTTATCTAGAAATTTTTAATTACGGTTTTAAAAATATCGTTGACTTTATGACAGAAAATCTTTGAATTCCTATTTTCCTGTAACGAAGAAACATCGAGTGCAAAGGGTTAAATGGTTTTCAGGTATCGCGATACGTGTAACGATCGTTTGAGCGTGGTTATAAAATAAAATGCCCAAACAGAATTTCGTACCGTAAATATTGGTTTTCGTTGATGATAGAGATCAATAAGTCTGACTATTGGAAAAATCGACGAAGTATTCCTTTCAGCTTGCCCGACTATTCCGAGCAGTGTAATTTTAACAATCAACTCCCTGATTAATTTTATTTCACTGTACATAGAGATTTGGTTGCATCGACTAAGTTTCGAATTGAAGTTCAGAGACGAGGAGATTGTTGTCATCGAAGGGGTATTTATCGCGATACAACTTCGATTAATACCTTTCAATTTGCAGCGATATCTGGGGTAACTTATACCCCCGTTAATAAAAGATTTAAAACTAAAAATTAACACAACCTCCCACTTTTCCACGTGAAAAGTAATGGGCACACGAGTGAGAAAACAAACAAATCCCATCGATTGTCACACAAAACTCACCCTACCACCCTCGCAATTATTAACAGTGTCTCATCGCTTTCGTTATTTCTCTACTCGAACAGCTCCACGACCCCGTGGTAGACCCGAGCCTCGCAACCCCTAAGAAAACCGCGTTTCAACCGAACGAAGGACTCCACCCTTTTGCTCGATCGGTAGTAACGAGCTCGTCGGTCGAAATATTCGCGAAAAGTCGAAAGTCGCGAAACGATCTGAGCTCGTGGAAGACGAAAAGGGCGCCGAAGAAGGGAAAAATCCTTTTCTCGTTCGCAAGGCTCTCTTCCCGGCCGCGAAATCCATCCCCCCGCGTGGAAGGGTTCCGATATAATCCCGGGAACGGAGACGTGCAGCTCGCGTCCCGCACGAGGTCGCAAATTTGCAGCACAATGAGCGGGCCACGACTTAAAGGGCCGAAAGCTCTATGGAAACGAGTTTATCTTAAGCGAAAGACGCCCCTCGCCTAATGCAGTTTCCCTTACGCATTTTCAACTTACGATCGGCCTGGTGATCCCGTGGCTTGGCTGACGGCAGAGAAATGAGAAGGAAGGGGGAAATAAGAAGAGAAAAGGAAGAAAGTGGAGAGAGGGAACGAAGAGAAAAATAGATGACGTATATGTAGGTACAGGGTGAACCACTTATGCTGCTGAATATCGAGATCTTCGTGTTCGAATTAAATGCATAATCGAGTCTCGTCGAAATCGATGAAAAAATTAGGGAAAATTCAATCTCCAAAGAAGACCCAGATTTTTTTAGCATATTCTTTTGGATATCTTTTAACCGAGTTATCTGATGCATAAAAAGTCTGAAAAGGCCAAAATACTGCCCCGGTATGGGTTTCCAAAGTCTGCTAATCCGATTCGCAGATCAGCGAAATCGGACTGCGAAAAAATCCATTTATTTTATTCCGATTTCTAAAAATTTGTTCGGGGCAGTTATTTAATGAATAAAGAACGTAAAACAGCAAAAAAATCCGCATGTTAATAACCTTCCAAAATCCGAGTATACGATTATTTGATCGGCGAAATCTAAAACCGAGAACTATTTATTGTACGAATTTAAACGCACTGTACTTCTATGTAAATGCAGCTGCGAATCATTATACGTTCGTAATTCGTAGACAAACAAGTCTGTAAAGATGCGCAATACTCGAGAAAAAGGAAAAAGAAAGTGATAAATTCTGAAGATCATTTTTGAAGAAATGTTTGAAGATTTCGAGTAATTTTCGGGACGGTGATACTCGATCTTCGTATCGATCGATGCATCCCTCTCCAAAGAAAAAAAGAAAAAAGGAAATTTCAATGGTTGCAGCGATAACGAAAATTATTAAGACGATCACGTTAGGTGGTCCACCCTGTACGAGTATATGCACCAAGAGGAAGCCAGAGGAAGAGAGACAGAGAAGAAGAAATATACAAAGAGAGAGATAAAAATAGGAAGAAAGGGATGAAGAGGATAAGAGGTCGATGGAAGCACGGGAGACGGCGATGGAACGGCAGAAAGATGAAGAAGAGGGAAACAGGGGGTCGACGTGGAACCCTAGTCAGATATAATATCACACTACGTGCACCTATCTCTCCTGGTCTCCATTCTCGGCCCTCTTTCATATGCAAAACCATCGTCGGCGCTCTATTGTGGCGCATTGTGGGATCAGGAGCCTCGGTCCAGTCTACCACACCTCGTTTATTTCCCGCCATCTTCTCTCCCTCGACCCCTCCTTTCTCGGCTACCCGGCCTCTTTCGTCTTCGCCTCCCGTCCTCCTCGCTCCTTCAACCCTTAACCTTGCACCCCCAGCGCTTCTCCGTCGGTTCGACTGCCTCTCGCGCGAACCCCGCTTTTATTTTCTCGACTTCTGTTTTCGGTAGCGAGCTACGGCTGTTCCTTTCAACGGCATGCAGATAAATGGATAAGCTTGCTAATTAAAAGTTTCACAGGGCCCGATCCCTTTTCTTCGCATCCCGATGCTTCCGCTGGTCACCCAACCCATCTTTCCACCACGGTCCAACGTTATTTCTTCGTCTTCCTGGCTCTCCTTCCCGCCCGTTTCCGCCTCTTCCTTTGGCCTGGTCGTTCGCTTCGTTTCGTTATATACAAACTCGACCACCCAGCCGCCTCTACCACCCCGCCACTCGACACGCCAGCCGCGAGAACCGGCCGGCTTTACGCTCGAGATTTCAGAGGGCATTATTCCCGGTAGCTTTTGTTCGCCGCGTGCTTTTTTACAACCGGGACAACTTTAAATGTTAGAATTTATTACCGCATTCTCTGGCCGGCTCGCAGCCGTTACAGTGAAACGCACTCACCCGTACGCGCGTTTGCACGCGCCGCGATTAACCGATCGCGACGAGCGACACGCATGGGGCTGCGGCTTACGCGCCCAGCTACACGCGACCGTCATTTTTCCCGTCATCGTTCACTCTCTGTGCACCGCTATCGCGAAAGGGTTGCACGGCTTGTTGGGTCCTCGCTGCGTGCCAGCCGATTGATCTTGGTCCGGCCCGACTGCGCTTCCGTTCCACGCTCGTTTCCGCGTTCATTTCGGACCTCCCGGTAACAGTCGAAGCTTCTTGCAGAATTCGCGCAGAGTCTAGTTTCCGAAATTAGCTCGCGATTCACCCTTGCGTATATTTTTATACATATTTATTCGATGGACCGTTCCGAGCGTAGAATTCCGAATTGGAGCTATCGATTGTCGGCGCTGATGATTGTCCATATTGGTATTTTTACCAATTTTTCTCTTCCCCGCACTCGTTAATATCCGATTTCCATTCGCATTTATTTAATTTCGTAATTTATTTTAGATGGGATATTATTTTCGCATGGAAACAAAAATCCGGTGCGAGATTTTTGAAACATATTCGTCGACTGTACATTATTTTTAATCTCTTTTTAGCCTCTTCGAAGATAACGTGATATTTTCATGCGTTTTTCTGCCTGCCAAGGCGAGCCGGAATTTTTGCGACGAACTTCGGCTGAAATTCGTTTTCGTTTATCCTCTCGTTCGCCTTTGATTTAATTATCTGTACGAATGCTTTTGGAAGATATGAACCTATAATCCTGGATGTGAGCCAGGATATTCCTGTAGATGTAGATTTCTCGTTACCATATACAATCCCGGTGTGGTGTCTGCTAACCAATTCTAGTTACATGGTTAAAGAGAGTGGATTTGTTGACAGATCGAGTTGCAATAAAGCAATCGCTCGCCGAATGGAATATCAGAATTTCTGAATATCAGAATATTCTACTGGTACAACTGACGTTTATGTATATTTCGTTTCATTCGTTTCGGAGTAAAACCGTTTTCTACTTTATTTTTTCTCTTCTTGCGAATTTTTAATTTCGAGTTTCAAAGATATTTGAATAATTTAGCGAAATAAATCGATCGATCGAGGGCTATGAAATTTGTATACTGGAATAAACGCAGTCTAGGAGTAAAATGTTTAATTAGATATCACTATACAAGTATAGCTTTTATGCGTGTTTTATAGGAGAATTTGATGTTGAACATCGACGAAACCATTGCTTTTTAATCTCTCTCTTTTTGTTATAATTTTACGGCCGTTTTTTTCCAATTTTTTCGTGACTAATACACGTATAGCTCGACAGGAGAAACCCAAACTCGACATTGAGCGGATTCAACAATTTTTTCTCCCTTTATGATCAAAGTTATATACGTCTATCCATTTACAGATTAAAAATAAAGTCATAAAAGTACGTGGCGCCCATCATCGATAAAAATTTGATAGAGAAACCTGAATTGTTTACACTCTACGTTATTACACCTCGATACCTCCTTGAATAATTTTTATCGAAATGATAAAATATCTAACTCGGTTCTTAAAGAAGCGAGAGGTAAAAATTTCGATTTTTGAGTTAGAAAATTGTCGAAATAATTTTCGAGCAATTATTACCACTCTTGCAAAATTACACCGATTCACCGAAGAGAAATTTGTAAACGCGAAAAGTATTAAAAATAATAAAAAATAAATAAATAATATTAAAAATAAAAAATACTAAAAACACTATAAAAGGAGGTCCTTTACTATAGTATATTATAAAAAAATAATAAATGGGATGTTGCATCGGTGATGACGCGATATCGCGTTGGTGCAACGCTATGACATGTTCGCCGACTTATAATTAAGCTAATTTTTCGAGAGAATTCGTTCCGCTATGAATTACTGGGCCAGGTCGAATCATCGGCTGGAAATTCATCGGATACTCGGCGAGGACCACGCGATATGCTGCTAAACAGATTACTTCGCGGCGTGTACCAGCGAGATATGAATTTTGAAACCGTCTGCTTTGATACATGCACATTCGTCCGGGGCAAAGGCTTAACTTAATCTTCCTGACTTTCGACGTAATTTGTATCACGAGCTAAACGAGTTGAAATTTGGCCGTACATATCATGAATCTGTACCGCTCCGACCCTTGGACTCGCCTCATTTTTCAGCTTTGATTAACCGTTTAACGTTCTCGGATTCGCGCGACCTACCGCGTCGAGTTGTGTGCCGACCTTTAATATAAATATCCGTTTAAATCACGGTTTTATCTTGCCCGCTGTTTCCCTTTTTCCAAACAGACGGGTAACATATATTTTGCGCACGGTGATCCGTTAAGATCGATCGCTGTAGGGAATTTTCTTGATTTAACGCTCGCTACGGAAACAGGAAATATACGGGTCACCGATTTTCCACCTTTTCGGCAAGTGACTGGGAAAATAGTTATTGGTCGTGAATCTACGTTCGGTGTTCCGTGGGGAAAATCGTGGAATCGACGGAAACATTTTTTAACCGCAACGTAAAATATCGTGCACACTCGGTTAAGAATAAAGTATCATAGCTTTGAATAACGAGCAGATTTGTGATTTCAAATTCTCGCGTTGATAGGGAGGACGTAATTCTATAACATAATTATAAATTAATTTTACGCGTATAAAGGATATTAAAAATATTCTTAAATTTAGGAAAATTGTAAGATCGAAATTTGGAATTTTCGTGTTACCAGATTTATGATACTAAGATTTAATATTTAAATATTATGGGGGAAAATTGTGGACAATAAATGCTTCTAAATTATAAATAAAATAAAATAGTTTTAAGAATTCATTTTGTTTCGTGTGGCGTAATTATAAAGTTTAATTTATTATATTGATAATAAATCATATAATTATGAATCATAAGTGTACGATTAATTTTAGTGTTAAAAATACTAACATTTCTTTATATCAAGGGAAAATTTGGAAAATTTGGCTGGAAAAACGAAATTCGAAATGCTCGTTCTATTATATCTATGATACGAAGCTTTAATATCTAAACGCACGGGATGCACAGGCTGAAATGAGCATAGCACTCTGCCAGTTACACGAGAACCCTGATAATTCCACTAGAGAAAGCGTCTATCTTATTAGAAATTCCTCCGTCGAGCACCAGTCACAAGATTCTCTAATCCGCGAACCCGAAGTTCTTCGTTCCCTCGAATTTCAATTTCACGAGGACCAGCCTAGGTTCTCCGAGGACCTCGCGCGACTAGACCTTTTAACGCGTAACGAGACGTACTTTCTCGTAGACATCGTATCTTATTGTCACACGTGCTTCGCACTTCATTCCGTTGTACTCGAACCGTGTTTCATATCCAGCCATGTGTTCCTCGACCGCGATGAACAACCAGATACGACCTTTTTACGTTTGCATTAGATTTATTCGATGCTTCTTACTTCTCTAATTTTTCTGTTGCAGTAAAGCTACATATTAAGAACAAACTCTGCGATATGGGGATGATCCCACCTCTTTGTTTCACTTTTGTCACAGCGTGTCTCTTGTCTCCAATTTTTCTGAATATCAAACCAATCAGTTCAGTTCTGTCTGTGTCATCGTTAAATAATCGTAGGTTTTTCCACCAATTCCGTGGACACTTTGTTTTTGATATTACCCCTCTAAATTTTTGAAAAATTAGCAATAGCCAACCTCGATGAACAATGACCTTTTCACGTTTGCATTAGATTTATTCGATGCCTCGTACTTCTCTAATTTTTCTGTTGCAATAAGGCTACATATTAAGGATAAACTCCGTATCCTAGCGATATGGGGGTGATCCCATCCCTCTATTTCACTTTTGTCATAGCGTGTTTCTTGTCTCCAATTTTTCTGAGGACACCTATGATCTGCGTGGCCCAAAGCAATCAGTTCAGTTCAGTCCGTGTCATCGTTAAATAATCGTAGATTTTTCCACCGATTCTGTGAACAGGTTCTTTTCGATATTACCCCTCAAAATTTTTGAAAAATTAGAAATAGCCAATCTGGCTTTTTATTTTATTCGATTAGTCACTTGCGCTGTCTTCCGTTTCTCTTCGTCTCTTCAGGAATAGGAATTCTTTCAAACAGTTATCCGAATAGTCGTTTCATGCGCGAAAGGGGAATACGAAACGAGGTTGTTGATACCATTAAGGACCAAGTGTAGAACCGCAGCAATGGATATGCTAATAACAGATTATAAACAATACGGGTTATTTCAGAACTGTAACAAGTGAACTTGGGATTCCAGTAGTAGGTTCAGCAATAATGCAGACGACAGGCTTCCGCTGAATGGGAAGCTTTATGCCGTCCCGATGAATTAGTCCGGTGTTTCATCGTTTTCGTTCGACGCTATCGAAGCGAGTCGATGTTTTAATTAATAATTCGTCGTGGAGCTGTTAAAAATTGCAGGCAAACGATGAATCGGATCTAATGCTTCTGACAGCCGGGCATGAAATTCAATAATAGATTCGCGAGAACCCGCCCGATCTATCGATAATTAACGTTGCCGGTGTTTCCAGCAGCTGATAAATAATGTAAGCGACAATTAATTTTAGCAGATTTTTAACAGGGATAAAATTAAATTGGAAATTTTTGTGGCACTGCTTCGCTTCGCCGTGTGTCGAGAACCTCCAGTTCTTATCGCAAAATACGATAAATCTTAATTTTGATAATTTTTCATCAAATTTCACGTGGATTTCCTAGATTTCCAATTTTATATTTTCCCTCTATATTTATTATACATTTATCATCCTAGATTTTCCTCTGCTCCCTACTATAATCTGTAAATATTTGGTAAGAAAAATCCTTAATGCAATTATGTCACTTGTCAATTGCAGATAAATAATTACACCATATTCGTTGTACGTAATCTTCGACCCTTTAGTCCCCAAATTATTTAATTACTCCCAATTTCTCTGTTATAAAAATAAATAATTTCTATGATATTTAACACTTTGCACTCGAGAGGTGAGCTTCAGTCACCATTTCACAAAATTTGGAAAATCGATATCAATTAATATATCAAATTTAATGCAATGTAACAGTGTGAGAGGTATCGAAATCAAATAATTATACAATTCTGTTATTATATAATTCTTTATTTACTGCTCAAAAAAGCATCGTCAGTTTTTTAGTAGAGAATCTTTGAGTTTCTACACTTCTCCAGCCAAAAAATCGTCGAGTGCAAAGGGTTAATAACCAACTCCTTATGACAATAACGTTGCACTTCGCGACGCAAGGAATGTGATCCGAAGGGAACGACAGGGTCGAATAATGAAATACTCGATAATCCATTTTCCGTCACCTCAGTCACCCTGGTCGATATTAAATCTACACCTTGCTAGTATAAAATCTGACATCACGTGTTCTCCGACATGGTAACATACACCTGACTGATATATCTAGAGCCTCTTTTCTACCTTCTACCAATGACCAATCGGCCTATTTCTTATTTAATCTAGATTAATGCTTATTTAAAAACATGCTCATGCAATCTCGGTCATCGCCTCTCGTTATCATATAATCATGCATCAAGGCATGCCTCTTATAAGTGAGAATCCATAGATACTCTAAGAACAATCCGATATCCAACACTCGACTCGATCGTCGAGACCCCGCTATTACTTACGACGCATAACACATCTTAACATTGTGCACTCAACTGTCGTCCAATGCAGCTTGCATCATATTTCATCCCACGAACAAACAGTCTCAAGTGTGTTGTGCAATTGTGGAGAAACGTTTTGTGCGACATAACGAGTTCGTGCGTTTTATTTATTTCTCTCTCTCTCTCTTTCTCTCTTTTATTTTCTCTCGGCGAATTTTTCCCCTGCGACGAATCAGCGGCCGATCAGCGAAACGCAATCTCGCGTTTGCAGATTTTTCGTCGGGAAGCACCAAGTTCGATCGCGGGACGAGTAAATCGTTGGTTGAGCAACGTTAGAAGCTGTGGTTAAATAGGGAATCGTCTGTCATGGTCGTGACTCATGGACGCTATAATTTCTCACCAAACAGTCGGTTATGGTAACAGATAAACGTGGTATTAATGGAGAAAAAAGAAATATTGATCAGTGAATAAGAATAATATAGCGATTTGTTACTGGATGGGTTATGGTAATAGAAATGGAGGTATTAAAGGTAAGAAATATTCATTTATGGGAATAAATAAAATGGAGTATAATTTATTACCGAAATGGTAACAGAATTTGCGATGGTAATAATTAAAGAGGCAGGCGGTTATGATAATGAAGACAGGGTTTTCCTGCTGGTTAAAGGTGCAATTATGCGATGGTTAATTGGTCACGTAAATTATGGGATATTAAAGATCAAGGTTCAAAGTTTGGAATATGAATTTTCGAGTATGCTAGGAACTAGTTTCCGGAAATTTTTGGATAATTTTTCAACGCATTTTGGTGAGCATGGGATAATTATTACAAATTTGTGGAATATGCGAGATACTCGTTCTTCGTGCTTTCACGTGTTTCTAAGCATCGGCTGTGTTCCGCGCCGGAAGTTCCAGTTGTGGCGTTTAAGCGTCGAAGCTTAAATCTAAAAAGCCAAGAAGCCATTTACCGTGCTTCGAGTATCTTCACTGGAAATTGCCATTCCAAATTAGCCAATGCGGGAAATCGAGTTTAAAAAATATTCGAAATTTTCCTAGAAAAATTTCAACTCCCTCGTTAATTAAAAACACCGTGACCTATTTCAATCTTTCCTATTAAATTACCAGAATACGTATAATTTGATGGAAAGCAATCAACGAAAATACGAAAATTAAATTAAAATCAATTTCTCGAGTCGCGAAGAGTAATTATCAAAATAAAATGTACATTTGAAAAAATTCGAAATTTCCTCGATTAATATTTCGTTAAGAAACGCGTCGCGTGAATGGCGTTTATTTCGATTCGCTGTACTCTTCTCTGCACACGAGTGGACGAAAAATTCAGCGCGAATGGCAACTTTCGATCTCGGAGCGACATTGTGGAGAAAACGGGGAAAATTGGCGATATTATTGGCCCGCGGGGGAAAGGCGAAATCACCGTGGCGAAACTTGTATTTCTAACCGGAATGTCGCTCGCTGCAGAATGCATTTATTGCCGGCTATTCATCGGCGCGTGAATGGGAAGATTAAGCTTTTCGAGTACGCTTGTTTAAGTTGCTCGTCTTGCTGGATAGGCGCCGCCGCGAACAACCAAGCCGGAAGAATATTCGCGGAGACTTTCGAATATTCGTGCCGGAGACGCGAAAAATATCGTGGGAAACGCGAGGCAGCCTGAAAATTCCTCGGGACACGTATGGCTCAAAGGGAACTCGGTGCTTTTTTCAACAAATTGCATCGCTATTTGCCAAACTCCTTGTATCCATCTTGTATTTACAATCTTTTTTCAAATTCGCGGAGTAATCGAATATCTCTTTAATATTTCCTAAAAGAGGCTGTGTCGCGAATTTTTGAAAAAGTTGCTCGGTTTACCCTTCGTATACCACTGGTAAACTGTCATTCGAGTTTCGTTTTATCGATAAATAAACTGTTCGATATTCCTACATTTTCTCCTTGTCGAAATAAAATTTTTGCTTCACAGAAAGGTTTCACTGCAAAATTGTGAGAGAGCAAAAATATTCTTCTTTCAATACCGTAACAAACCTCGTGTCCAAATTTTTTTACTGAATAACGAATTTTCCACTAACATGTCTAAAAATACCTTTTCATCTCCAATTATAAAAATAAACAAACAAATAGATAAATAAATAAAACCGCTTTTGCATACCACTCAGGTATTGATAGAATGATTATTAATGTTAACAACACTTATCCTACCCTAGATCTATTCAGCAAATCTCTTCACTCTATAAAACAACTACTACATCGCATCTCTCTGTAAAAAATTTTGTTTTTCTCATACTTATACACAACTAGTCTGTTTGTATATTTTTATTTTTATTTTTATTTGTTACCATTAATTTTATACCTCATTGTAATAATTTTCTTATAATTTTTCTAATAGGTTAATCCCATAGAAATAAGTAAATAAATACAGGAAAAGAAGATCGAAAAATGTAACTCAACGTATTTAAAAGAAATAAAAAGAAGTATTATCGTGAATTGGACAGAAGAATGGGCCCAAAAATTGAGAAGAAAAATCAAACTGCAAGGGTTGAAAGTGTCTGGTCCCGGCCTTGTTGGCTCTACACCTTTCCCAGCGTAAATCACAAGATATCAGCCGGTTTAGGCCAGAGTGATTTGTCATTCAGCGTATTCGCAAAGGGGCAAAGATACTCGGCGTGTTTACGGCCGTATATATGCGCATACATTTGGCGCAAGACTTTAACCGGGACTCTTGATCATGAGGATGAAAATGAAAATGATAATTTGTCGTATACGAATCAGCAAGTCAAATACCCGGAGTTAGGCGGGCTCGCGCTTCGACCGCGTCGCGCCCGAGAAAGAATGATGATTTTCGTCGGTGGAACAAGCGATAACTGAAATTATGCATGCGCTTTCGAAACACATTTTATCATTGTCTTTTCCTCGCCTTTCACCCTGTGTCAATTTCATTCGGGGCGGGCACACTCGGCCGACTCCATGGGCTCTTTCGAAGGCGAAGAAAGTAAAGAACACGCGAATATTATATTATTCTGATCCGGAATTAAAGAAAGGAGACGAATTTTTATTTTTTAATTTTTGTTTTTTCAAACATGAGTATCGTGTGAGACTATATGATATTATAAGAGATATAAATTTCATCGAAAGATGGAGTAATTCCAAAATTTAATTTTCCTTCATTTCCTTTAATTTTTTTTAAAAATTCTTAAATTAAGTTTAGGTTCTCCACTTGTTAAGTACTTCTAAATATTGCAATTTTGAATTGCTTTTTGTTCCTCATTTCGTTATTCGCTTTAAATAATTTTCTCGATAAAGGATAATTATTGAAAATATCGTTAATAAAATACTGCAATATAGCAAAGACACTGATATTATTATTTTCTTTTTATTTAACGACATCTGCGAAATACTTACAGCTCGTTGAACCATCATCACTGACTCCATCGTTTGTCTCGTGGACAAAAGAAGTGTAAAAAACAGGGGGAAAAATTAACGCGACATGGAATTAAAAAAATTTCTTACTTTGGAGGGATTTTTTTACGAGTTCCTCCGGCATCTGAAAGGGTGTAAACGACTATAGGTTGGAAGCAAGTGCGAGAAAGAAGTCGAGTCGCGAGTCCCATTGGCAAAAAGAATCATTCATTCCCCGAGTTATAAAGTTTAGGGTTTCATGGCTTAATTAAAGTCTACGGGGCAACTTTCGACGAAAATCTCTTCGAAAAGAAATATTCTCTCTGCCGACTCTTCCATGTAGTAAGAAATCCGTTCAACAAGTGGGATCGTAAAACTGTCAAATATATTTCCTCGAGTTTCACTTATGAAATTATCGCTTTTGTTTGCGCGAGATAATCTGGCAAAAACATCGATCGGCGGAAGAATCATTTTGCAACTTTTTAACCCATCACACGATATTCCATAGAAATATCCATGGGTACCGTGTATCCTTCTGATATCCTTTTATACTTTTATATTTTGACACAGGAGAAAATAACCCTCGAAAATTATTACGATTCATCGAATATCTATATATGAAAGTAATTGCGATGGAAATTGAAATTTGCAATAATTTTGAACTCGCGGGGATCAATATTAAATACCTTTTATGAATCGTAACGAGTTAGAAGCTGTGGAATATCAATTTGGAAATATTTACAAAAACGACCAGAATTTGCAATAATTTCGAACTCGTCGGTGTAAATATTAAACGTCGAGGCAAATATGATATTGTCTTTAATTTTCGCGATAAATAAAAACAATTACGTTAATTACGCGATTGCATGAAATGGAATATATATTCAGTTGTTGAAACAGCGTATAATAAAATATGGCAGACGTTGTCGGAGGCACGGAAGCAAAGAAGTGGATGAAACTCGAATACAATTCGACTTTTAACCAGCACGTAAAGATAGACCGTATGTGGATATGTATATAGAGCGTATAAGGTACATTGCCTTGATTTCTCTAGGGTATCGCTTTTTTTCCGCGAGAAATAGAATGCAGCAGCCGATAGAACACCAATGTTATTAACTTTCTACATAATTTTTCCAGTCGAGCGATTAAATCAAAAATTTCGATCGTAAATCAAACGAGGAACTCCTGTAATCGATTTTGTTTCTAGCAAATGCTGTCGCAACTAATGCAAATAATAATTTAACTTCGCCTATTCAATTATATAAATAATTGAGTTACTACATTGGGAATTACACCAGCATCGACCTGTTTGAAATATTTAATGTTTAATGTTTATTATATTCGTACCAAATATTTGCTTCTCTATGTTTACAATAATTAATAATAATTGTAATTTCATTTACTTTTTTATAAAATTAAAAGCAATTGCTAAATCACAGATTTTTTAGTTTCTATTTAATTATGTTTTAATGTAGTCTAAAAAATTTTGAAGACTATTTTCACACGTACATAATGTAGGAAAATACTACGAAAAAAAGACATGAAATTTTAACGAGAAAGCAGGTAAATTGGAAATTTTGTTACAGAGGAACATACTAGTATCGATTAATATCTACTCTGCGAATCGATCTACTTTTCACTAATGAGAACAGTATACTGTAACGTGAAGGAAAAATTACAAAAATTTCCGAAAATCTCGAATTTAATAGTTATAACCAATAATAACAAATACCATCGAAATATTTTGAAAATTGCTTCAAGAAGGAATGAAAAAATATACGAAAACAACGATCACTGTATCTAATGATACTTTCAAAGAAGCACTCGAATTACACTGGCAATCTGACTTTACAGTTACTAGTTTTCTGCTCTGCTTTGGTCTAATTTAATAACAACTATAGTTCCGATTTCGCATAATCTACTTTCCAAGCTACCGCTATTTTTAACACGTTTTAGACTGTTTCAAAGGCAATTCTCTTTCTTCTCATTGTAACATAATATTCAACGCGATATTTAAAATCCGATAATTCATTAAAATATATAAAATCGAATGGATAAAACTAATAAAATATGGATTTCCCATCAAACAGTCTAACGATAAGCACATGCTACCTTGGTATCGATTCCTAGCAGCGATTGAAAGGCCAGTTCGCATCGACCTTCTTGTTCATCCTATATATCGTCGATAAAATATTTATTGCGATAAAATAAACATAAATCGATAGGGGAATATGTACAGAGTGTTTCGAAACGATGTAACAGAGTCTTCTGGTATAGAAGTGATAAAGATCAATAAAAGGAGTCACGGAAAAGGCAGAAAATAAAATTTAGGAACTTATTTCTTCGAGAAATTCGAACAAATGGAAATCTCGATCGAGATTATTAATAGGCCTTGAAAAGTGTTTTCCACCTGTGCGAGAAATAAATTTATAGAAGCAATTCGAGTCACTCGGCGGTATGACAGATTAATGCAATATTCACCTGTATCCTAATTCGACAGTATGCTCCCTTATAAAAATAGGACTTTTAGACTGTAATAGATATTTCGTCCTTATTTTGAAATTTACGGATACAGGTCACTCAGGGCCATTGATACCTAATCTCTGCCATACCACTCGACTGTTCTTTCTTCAATCGTTACCTAAGCTATTCCGATCCCGATCCTATTTTCAACTATTCAGAGCACTGCTGACGTTCTTTACCTCCATCGTTCAAAAAATTCAGCAATTTCAATACTCGTCAAATTCAGGAGTCAAGAAATACGATTTATTCTCGATCACTGGTCGAAAAATAACCTTCGAGAGGGTCAATGCTTGGGAACTACGCTATAATACTTATGCATTTATAGCCCGTAAACACGAAGTCAGATAATTTGCAATAATAACGATGAAGTGTTACACGATCTTTGGATCGACGAGTTAATATTGCTATAATGCTATATATAAATACTACTATAGAGTCACACCGTTTTTAGTACGCTGGAGAGTAGTAGAAACTTCGGCTAAAATTTTTGCAGACTGAGGACTGCAATTAATTCTAGCTGGCTGAACCTTGACAATTAATGACTGCTTTAGTAGCTATCTCAACTAACTGAAACTCTAAAAACTGCCTCTATTTTTCAGAACGGGCCCTTTAAGCACGAATGGAAGGCAAGGGCCTCCCCCGAAGGAGGAGAAAACTCCCTCCGCGCCAAAATTAGGGGTGGAGGAGACTTCTCCTTCCGGGTTAGGCCCTTCGAAGACTCACCCCGGCTTACGACGGGGAAATGACTCCTACTACTCATTTGGCAGTTAGATTCTAAGTGCTGAAGCCTAATTCTCTACATTAGACTCTTGAACGATGCCTCGTGTTCGGTGACCCGAGATAAGAACGAAGTTTAATCATAATAAACAAATAAATATTGAACCTCGAATTGCTCAGCATTTAGGATTTGACTGTTAGAAGACCCTAACGTGTCCTTACAGGAACACTTCTATCATTGCACCCTAATAAAGCCTAAAAATATCCTACACTATTTTAAACATGAGAAAAATATGGTATTTTTCTTTTCTCTGCAGCAAAGTATAGTTAAACCAAGAAAAGGTATAGACCTGTCAAACAATCGAAGCAAGACACTGTACACTTTGCAATTTTTTCAAAGTTTCAAAGCTTTCGAGGAACATACCAAATATATCGAGCACAACGTAGACTCATGACACCATAGACTCCGAGCACCATGTCGCGTTCATGGCGCGTGAAACACTCTGTAGAGAAGAGGGTCGAAGCGAACGAGCCGGACGCTCTAACTACGCCTGGAACAGTCTCGCGTCACAGTCGTCATCGTGTGTACACAGTGGAGGAGAAACAATATGCACGAACTTCTCGCAAGCTATCGTCAGCTATTCTGCAAGCTATTCTTTCTCTCATTCTTTCTCGCTTTCATTCCGTGTCCGCGGGTTCCTTTCGCTTCCTTTCCCCTCTCTCCTTCTCTCTCTCCTTTCTTCCCTATTCTGCCCGTGTTTCTTTGGCCGGTTTTGTCTCGCGCTTGTCTCGTTACCGAGAGGAACCACCTTCCGGTCGGCGAGGTCCGGTGGAAAAGCCGTGGAACGACACGGGGAAGGAAGGGACGCGCTCGAAGGAAGAAAAGTATGCTCGAATAGTTTAAGTCACGCGGGCTGGCACGTTTGGTTCGTGTGCAGCGCTTCTATCGGCTGATGGGTGAAAATGGATGTCGTACAGAGAGAGATGCTTGGTGATGATGGCGGCTGCTGCGGTGGTTTTCTTTTTCATAGCTGGCAGTGGTGCAGTTAAATGCAGTGCTGTGAGGTGCAGGCACACACGCATATAAGTAGTGCAGTAGTAGTAGTAGTAGTAGTAGTAACAGTAGTAGTAGTGATGGTAGTAGTAGTAGTAGGTAGTAGTAGTAGTAGATAAGGTAGTCCATTACAGGCGGACACAGGTTAATGGTAAAATAGTTACCCGGGTCTTGGCGCCGCCAGAGTGATCTCCGCTCGCGGAGGAGGAAGGACTCACCCGGTATCCACCGAGGTTGCTCACCACGCAGGTGAAGGTTGCGTCTCGACCCTGCGAGATCGTTATGTTCTCCAACCGGCGAACGAAGTCTGGCTCGAAACCCGCCACTGCAACATAAACGAGATCATTTTTCTTAGCGTCACAGCGTTTAAATCATCCTTTTATTCTTATTTTTATTTCTCCTCTTTTCTCTTCGCCATTCCTACGCGTAAGTGTAGGTGTCTCGGTGACTGTAGAGATATTTCGACGGCGGAAGTGTGGAACGATTGTTGGGTCGAGTAGATTTGTGTAGGGCAGAGTAGAAAAATGGATCGTGCCGCTATTTTATGGACCGTTTATTTTTCTTTTCCCTTTCCCTTGACGAGTACGCGTAGGTGGTTTTGGATAGCGGGCACGAAGAGAATCAGATGTTTCGATGACTAGAGAAATATTCGAGTCGTGGCAGTCCGATTTGTGGTGCAGTTAAAACGATTATTGGGTCGAGTAGAATTTTAGTTGGGATTTGAACAGATTTTGGGTATTGCTTGGTAATTTGTTTCGTGGTTACGTGGTCAGTTGTTTCGGAGGGAAATGGGTCGCCTTGGTATCGGTGATGGTATTTTGCAACAGTATTCCCGATTAAAAGATCCATATCGAAAGAAATTCATCGTACGTCCACGTATGCAATTTTTATCCTTCGTACCATTTACATTTAACCAAACGGGAAATTTAAATTTTAAAAATCTTCACAATTCATTTATAACGAAAAGCTGCTCTTTGTACCGTATTCCGATTCCACCATTTTTTCAAATAAACTCCATTTGACTTTTCGCTTTATAATTCTCTAGATCCACAAATTTCCACTGATATTCCAAAAAATTCGTAACTCTGATAATTAGTACGAACATTCGCGCCGCTAACTGCACAGGTATATAAAAGGAGACAAATTTGGTGGACGACGTGCAATAGCTCGAAAATTTGGAAAATAGGATCTATGGACATAATAAAATCCGACGTATAAAACGAGCTAGCCGCGTATCTGGAATCGGATTGTCCATTTTCTCGAATCGCGAAAAAAGGCTGGTTCCCAAGCCGGGACTGCGTACGACCATTTTCGAGATTGATGCCTTAAATTGCCCTCGCGTCGATTTCAGCGCTTAATTCCGCCAGATATACCGCGTGAGACGCGTGAAGCTATTTAAACGTGTATTTTCGTTCCACGAAAATTGGAAAACTATTTTCCATCCCGACATAAACAGATTATCCCGGTGTTAAAAGTTCACGGAAACTTCGCCGTGTTTTGACATTTATATTTCTATCCGAGGCACTGGACAAAGAAGACAGTCTAATTTCTTAAGAGAAGGTTTACATTTGCATTCGCCTTCTTCAAAAGATGCTGCCTTTTTAGTCCACTTTCGGGAAGTTAACGGTTTAATTAAAAAGGATTCGAGTAACTTTGAAATCTCGGCGAAAGATAATTTCAAACCACGTTCCACTCTCCACTATTATCACCCACATCGTCGTATTTCCAAAATACAGACCGAACACGTTTAATCTCTGCTTCGATCAATCGCACGACGAAAATCGGGTTTAAAATTCGACGCGAAATAATATCACCCGTGAGAGGAGGTAACAATGATAAAGATTTACCGGGTGGTACGCTAAGTGCGTATACTTGTCACGTTCGCGGCGTTTTCCATCATTTTCCATCATCTTCGATCATTCCGGTCATTTCACGCCGGAGAAAGGCGTATATGCGCGAGTGTATCGAGAACGTGTCCTACAAATCTATAACGGCAAACGTAGTCTCAAATTCTGCGGAGAATTTTCGCCCCGAAATTCGCCGAGTGAAATTCACGCGGTAAACGCGGTAATTAAATTTCGCGGGGAAAAATTTTCGCCGCGTCACGCTATTTCGGCAAGGCACCGGAGCTTCACGACCCACCAGACTGTGTCACAATCTCTGTTCATACGGTACGTCCCAAGACTTCGATTACAGATAAGGGAAATTTGCTCCGAAGGAAAAGGACCGACGGAATATTCTCGCGAACCCAATAATAATTAACCG
This sequence comes from Eufriesea mexicana, assembly GCF_001483705.2. Classification (NCBI taxonomy): domain Eukaryota; kingdom Metazoa; phylum Arthropoda; class Insecta; order Hymenoptera; family Apidae; genus Eufriesea; species Eufriesea mexicana. Next base: position 65,240 of record NW_016922992.1, on the reverse strand, counting down.
CGGGAGGGAAAAAGGCTGAAAAAAGAGGAAAAATATGACGACGAGCATAAACGAGGGCCCGAAGAAGAGTCTAATTTTCAGAGACATCAGGTTTCTTAAGAGAATGTTATCTGCAAAGCAAGCAACGTCGAAAAGTTTTACTGGCGCACACTTCGGATGCTTTATCTTCCCTGGTACAGAGCAGCGCGGAAAATTCTGCTCCTCGAGATTTTCATTTTATCGTCTCTCTTAAAGAGAGTCCTACTATCTCTGAGGAAACGCCTTTTTCCTATATTTTTTTTTCCTTATTTTTTTTCCAAGCTAGTGGTCCCGATTCGGTAATGATTTCAACACGACTTTTGGCAGAATTTTGACAGAATTTTCACAGAATTTTGAAAATAAATAAATAAATAAATAAATAGAAAAGGAAAAATTGATAGTGTCAGTGGAATTCTGGATTGTAATTAATTGTTTCGACTTCTTAATAGGATCCCATGAGTGCACTGTGTAATTGAAATTCGCGAGATGTTGCTCCGCGTTAAGGGACACGAGGAACTGAAAATTTAAGGGATGTAAGGGATTAAAAAGTAAATTCGCAGGAGCGAACGTCCACTGTAAAAAAGTAGTCGAGATAACATTACTCCTAGAGACTCGTAGAGGAGCGAGATAACCACTCGCATAACTAATGGTCAGGGTTATGGATTCAAGTATCCTCCGTGATAATCGTTAGTCTTTGCTTCCTTCCTGTTCAACTATGCTCGTGTTAGAGACGTTTCGCTAAAATTTTCTCTCGCTCAAGGATTTCCTCCTTTCAAAGTTTGAAAAACTGAAAAAATAAATAGATAAGGTCGTCCAAGAATTTCGGAATACTTTAAATTATTTCAAAAATTCGTGGAAAATTATAAACATTCGACAGAGAATATAGAAAGAGAAAGAGAGAAACAAAAATGAATCCAAAGAATAAAATCTAAAGTAAATCAATGAATAAATATATTTATACTAATTTCAAAACCAAAAATGAGAAATACTACGACACGGGAAATTTATGCAATTTAAAATAATTTCTTCGTTTTGGGAGCAATGATAACCGATATCGTAATATTTATACATTACGTTATTACGTAATTAATTGGCATTATACGTCCATTAATAAATTGAAATCGATACAAAAAGGGGAAAATTGATATCGCGTATCTGTGCAGATCAATGTCGTAATCGCGGCTAATAAGGCAAAAATTGTAAAGATCGAACGAAAGCACGTTTTCTGCTGAAATTTAATTACCGTATTTCCCAGCGAATACGTAATTCGGTGGGTGTAAGTACAACGAATAATTTACTTTTCGTTCATTCGTCGGGGCAACTGCTTTTCGAAATTACTCACACGAAAAATGTGCTTCCCAATCAGCGGACACGCCTATGTACCACGTAATTGTTAATCTACCAGCTTGTACGCAACACAATGCTTTTCAATAATGTATTCGCCAGCCATAAATTTGATAACAACAAACAAAGTACCCAGCAACGGAACGATAAAGTTACACAGGCTCGTTTGATTTAATATTCATTCGCGTATTCTCCATATATTTCTGGAAACCTCTTTTTCTATGTGGAAATAAAAAGAAATAAGTTAGTTAAAATTCGAAACAATGTAAAATTGTCACGTGATTATCAAGGTACGAAAATATAGATGTAAATAATGTCGAAGATAAACGATTTGATCGATGTCAAAATATATTTACATTAATTTCGCTGGAAATGTAAAATAATTCGAAATAAACAAATTTACAGCCGTGATAAATCGTGATTTACGAGGATCAACGAAATAAACAGAAACAATGAAGGAATTTATTAAACTCGCCTGTAACTTACGATGCAATTCATATTTATTAATGCAGCGATCGCTGCTATATTTATAAACGGTACAGCGAGGAAAATTTGTAATTCGTTCGGTAGTTTCGGAATATAATTCATTTCACGTTCTACCATCGTCTCGATTTTGCTAGATCTTCGTCGAATAGAGGTCTTCTAAAACTCTCGGTACGCTGGCAAAGTATTCCTTTCGATTATGAAATAAATGTATGCGCATATTCATGCAGAAATTTCGCGCAATTGACTATTTCCTGGCATACACGATAAGATATTACATTTCCTATAGAGCGCAGAATCGAATTAACCACATTTCGTGTAAACGAATTTCGCGTGGGAATGGATCGGTAAATTGCGAAACGAAGCGTTAAACGTCGAATTTTTAAATCGAACTCTTCCTCCATTTACATTTGACTTTGATTTACCAAGAAACGTGAAAATAACAAGGAATGTAGAAATTAACGCGACACAAATCGCCTGTCAACAGTTGACATCCACGATTTTTGCATTACGTCCATACTCAATTCACTGAAACTTCGAATACCCTGATTTTCAACGCAGAATTACAATACCAAGAAAAGTGAAAATAAGGAAAAATGTAGAAATTAACGTGACACAAATTATCTGTCAACAGTTGACATCCACGATTTTTGCATTACTTCCATACTCAATTCACTGAAACTTCGTATACCCTGATTTTCAACGCAGAAATATAATACAGCTAACCCTCCTATAACACGGTAGATAGGTTCCTAGAAAATGCTGTGTTGTGTGAAACCGTGTTGTATGAGACCCAGAGCCAATACAAAAAAGGGGGTTACGTTCCGAAAACTTAGTAAAAATAAATTTTTTTTTAAATTCTACATTAACAACTTAAGTTTTATTAAAAATATAAATGTATGTACAACGCAAAACAAAAAAGAACAAAAATATTTTAATTCAACGCAATTTTAATTTAACAAATTTCGTCGTCGTCAATGCTCATGTAGAAGTACAGTGCTGTACACAGGTTTTTGCAATTTTCTTATCGTGTTAGAGCGAAACCGTGTTATAGAGTGCCGTGTTGTAGGAGGATTTCCGCAATTTATGAATCGTGTCATAATGAAACCGTGTTATAGGATGCCGTGTTGTAGAAGGGTTTCCGCAATTTATGAATTCGTGTCATAGTGAAACCGTATTATAGGATGCCGTGTTGTAGGAGGGTTTCCGCAATTTATGAATCGTGACATAGCGAAACCGTGTTATAGGATGCCATGTTGTAGGAGGACTACCTATACTCGATATTATTTGATTTAAAGCGGCATACAGTGCATACATTATGTAGCGTTCTATGTGTCGAATCTCTTCGACTTCCAAGAACGTTTATAACGTGTGAAATTAATAATGCGTGATTTGTTTTGTAATATTAGGGATCGCGAGCGTGATGTTAAAATGGAGTGTTTATGTACAGTAAAAGTATACAATAGTTATAGCAGAGACGTTTTTAATAAAAAATAATTCATTGAAGTATTATAAAAGAACATACCAGAAACTAAATTATTGTACACAAACAGAATTTATGGTAGTATGATGTAATATTAAAAAATATATCGAAAAATAAAATGTATATTAAAAATATGTACAATATTTTATATTGTATATATTTTTTTCATACTGTATTATATATTAATTATTATATATTATATATTATATATTAATGCATACCAAATAATTCTCAAATAGTATCAGAAAGAAAACAAAATTCCTAAAAATAATAAAAATAAAAGACAGAGCTGTGATAAAGAAATCGACCTATACACGAGTATCACCAACGAGAAAGATGTGGTAAGGAAATCGGGCGAAACACGACTATTGCGAGGAGAGAGAAAGAGAGAGAGAGAAAGCCAATAGCCTAGCCATAGGGCCGAACGTAAACATCACTGGTCAGGCTCAAGGCTAATCTCCGACGACGTTTCCTCGTCTCAGTCGAACGTTATTCCTCGCCGCGTTCGCATGAAATTTGATCCGTTACCATAAATACGCGTCGATGTTTTTCTACCCAGCCAAGTGAGACTCGTCAGTTGCATGTATTCTTCCTCGCATTCGGCCGATATCGCTCGACGTGCGACTGTGTAACTTCGCTATTGAGTGTGCTACGTGCCATCGAACCTTAAACCGTTAGGTAAGGAGTTAATAGTTTGCTTGCTACATATATATACACACAAATGCATAGGCGCGTGTGAGTGGTTGCCGAGCGAAGAGAAGTGCGAAGTCCAAGGATTTTTCTAGAGAGTTCGGTCACGTGGTAGCGACAAAAAAAGAAACCGTTATAACCGTCATCTAAAACCGTTACATAAACCGCGTCAGTCGAGCCTCGTCCGTCTATAAAGCAACATCTCAGAACCGGTGTCTATCTATTTCTATACCTTCGGCATATATTCCAATACAGTACTTAGACGTCACAATACTTTTAACACATTACCGACTTTTCTTAGACATTCACGTACTTGCCTTTAATAGTTTTGTCAATTCTGCTTCAATTTTGATAGGGTGAAATCACGAAAAGTTATTGCATAGTTTTCAATTTCCTCGTTTATAGTTTCTAAATCTCGACTGCCTCTGCTGATTTTCGGCCCTACTTGCCTGGGATAGACTGTTTTAATTAGTTTGCCCGTTCTTTCTGCATTTCGACCTATTGTGTTTGAAATATAGTACCGAATAGAACAGGCCGCGGAAATCGGTTTCGTTGTTTGACTTTCATCGCTTACATTTTTCGAATCTCTACAGATTTTCACGATTCTTGAACATAATTAAGTACAGTGGCCTGTGTTTTAATTAGTTTGCCGGTTTTTTCCAGATTTTAATATATCGATTATGAAAAATAGTACCGAATGTGACAGGTTGCGGAAATCGTTTTCGTCGTTTGAGTTTCATCGCTTATATCTTCCGAATTTCTTCAGATTTTCACGATTTTCCAACCTAATTACGTGAAGTGATCTGTGTTTTAATTAGTTTGCCGGTTTTTTCCCGACTTTAACCGATCGTTTATGAAAGATAGTGCCGAATGTGACAGGCCGCGAAAAGTTTTTGCGTCGTTTGACTTTCATCGCTTATATCTTCCGAATTTCTTCAGATTTTCACTATTTTCCAACCTAATTACGTGAAGTGATCTGTGTTTTAATTAGTTTGCCGGTTTTTTCCCGATTTTAACCGATCGTTTATGCAAGATAGTGCCGAATGTGACAGGCCGCGAAAAGCTTTTGCGTCGTTTGACTTTCATCGCTTATATCTTCCGAATTTCTTCAGATTTTCACGATTTTCCAACCTAATTACGTGGAGTGATCTGTGTTTTAATTAGTTTGCCGGTTTTTTCCCGATTTTAACCGATCGTTTATGAAAGATAGTGCCGAATGTGACAGGCCGCGGAAATCTATTACGTCGTTTGACTTTC
>NW_016922992.1:24303-57045 GCF_001483705.2 Eufriesea mexicana | reverse complement strand
TATATTAATTATTATATATTATATATTATATATTAATGCATACCAAATAATTCTCAAATAGTATCAGAAAGAAAACAAAATTCCTAAAAATAATAAAAATAAAAGACAGAGCTGTGATAAAGAAATCGACCTATACACGAGTATCACCAACGAGAAAGATGTGGTAAGGAAATCGGGCGAAACACGACTATTGCGAGGAGAGAGAAAGAGAGAGAGAGAAAGCCAATAGCCTAGCCATAGGGCCGAACGTAAACATCACTGGTCAGGCTCAAGGCTAATCTCCGACGACGTTTCCTCGTCTCAGTCGAACGTTATTCCTCGCCGCGTTCGCATGAAATTTGATCCGTTACCATAAATACGCGTCGATGTTTTTCTACCCAGCCAAGTGAGACTCGTCAGTTGCATGTATTCTTCCTCGCATTCGGCCGATATCGCTCGACGTGCGACTGTGTAACTTCGCTATTGAGTGTGCTACGTGCCATCGAACCTTAAACCGTTAGGTAAGGAGTTAATAGTTTGCTTGCTACATATATATACACACAAATGCATAGGCGCGTGTGAGTGGTTGCCGAGCGAAGAGAAGTGCAAAGTCCAAGGATTTTTCTAGAGAGTTCGGTCACGTGGTAGCGACAAAAAAAGAAACCGTTATAACCGTCATCTAAAACCGTTACATAAACCGCGTCAGTCGAGCCTCGTCCGTCTATAAAGCAACATCTCAGAACCGGTGTCTATCTATTTCTATACCTTCGGCATATATTCCAATACAGTACTTAGACGTCACAATACTTTTAACACATTACCGACTTTTCTTAGACATTCACGTACTTGCCTTTAATAGTTTTGTCAATTCTGCTTCAATTTTGATAGGGTGAAATCACGAAAAGTTATTGCATAGTTTTCAATTTCCTCGTTTATAGTTTCTAAATCTCGACTGCCTCTGCTGATTTTCGGCCCTACTTGCCTGGGATAGACTGTTTTAATTAGTTTGCCCGTTCTTTCTGCATTTCGACCTATTGTGTTTGAAATATAGTACCGAATAGAACAGGCCGCGGAAATCGGTTTCGTTGTTTGACTTTCATCGCTTACATTTTTCGAATCTCTACAGATTTTCACGATTCTTGAACATAATTAAGTACAGTGGCCTGTGTTTTAATTAGTTTGCCGGTTTTTTCCAGATTTTAATATATCGATTATGAAAAATAGTACCGAATGTGACAGGTTGCGGAAATCGTTTTCGTCGTTTGAGTTTCATCGCTTATATCTTCCGAATTTCTTCAGATTTTCACGATTTTCCAACCTAATTACGTGAAGTGATCTGTGTTTTAATTAGTTTGCCGGTTTTTTCCCGATTTTAACCGATCGTTTATGAAAGATAGTGCCGAATGTGACAGGCCGCGAAAAGTTTTTGCGTCGTTTGACTTTCATCGCTTATATCTTCCGAATTTCTTCAGATTTTCACTATTTTCCAACCTAATTACGTGAAGTGATCTGTGTTTTAATTAGTTTGCCGGTTTTTTCCCGATTTTAACCGATCGTTTATGCAAGATAGTGCCGAATGTGACAGGCCGCGAAAAGCTTTTGCGTCGTTTGACTTTCATCGCTTATATCTTCCGAATTTCTTCAGATTTTCACGATTTTCCAACCTAATTGCGTGCAGTGGCCTGTGTTGTAATTAGTTTACCGGTTTTTTACCGATTTTAACCGGTCGTTTATGAAAGATAGTGGCGAATGTGACAGGCCGCGGAAATCTATTACGTCGTTTGACTTTCATCGCTTATATCTTCCGAATTTCTTCAGATTTTCACGATTTAACAACCTAATTACGTGAAGTGCTCTGTGTTTTAATTAGTTTGCTCGTTTTTTCCCGATTTTACCCGATCGTTTATGAAAGAGAGTGGCGAATGTGACAGGCCGCGAAAAGTTATTGCGTCGTTTGACTTTAATCGCTTATATCCTCCGAATTTCTTCAGATTTTCACGATTTAACAACCTAATTACGTGAAGTGCTCTGTGTTTTAATTAGTTTGCTCGTTTTTTCCCGATTTTACCCGATCGTTTATGAAAGAGAGTGGCGAATGTGACAGGCCGCGAAAAGTTATTGCGTCGTTTGACTTTAATCGCTTATATCCTCCGAATTTCTTCAGATTTTCACGATTTAACAACCTAATTACGTGAAGTGCTCTGTGTTTTAATTAGTTTGCTCGTTTTTTCCCGATTTTACCCGATCGTTTATGAAAGAGAGTGGCGAATGTGACAGGCCGCGAAAAGTTATTGCGTCGTTTGACTTTAATCGCTTATATCCTCCGAATTTCTTCAGATTTTCACGATTTAACAACCTAATTACGTGAAGTGCTCTGTGTTTTAATTAGTTTGCTCGTTTTTTCCCGATTTTACCCGATCGTTTATGAAAGAGAGTGGCGAATGTGACAGGCCGCGAAAAGTTATTGCGTCGTTTGACTTTAATCGCTTATATCCTCCGAATTTCTTCAGATTTTCACGATTTAACAACCTAATTACGTGAAGTGCTCTGTGTTTTAATTAGTTTGCTCGTTTTTTCCCGATTTTACCCGATCGTTTATGAAAGAGAGTGGCGAATGTGACAGGCCGCGAAAAGTTATTGCGTCGTTTGACTTTAATCGCTTATATCCTCCGAATTTCTTCAGATTTTCACGATTTAACAACCTAATTACGTGAAGTGCTCTGTGTTTTAATTAGTTTGCTCGTTTTTTCCCGATTTTACCCGATCGTTTATGAAAGAGAGTGGCGAATGTGACAGGCCGCGAAAAGTTATTGCGTCGTTTGACTTTAATCGCTTATATCCTCCGAATTTCTTCAGATTTTCACGATTTAACAACCTAATTACGTGAAGTGCTCTGTGTTTTAATTAGTTTGCTCGTTTTTTCCCGATTTTACCCGATCGTTTATGAAAGAGAGTGGCGAATGTGACAGGCCGCGAAAAGTTATTGCGTCGTTTGACTTTAATCGCTTATATCCTCCGAATTTCTTCAGATTTTCACGATTTAACAACCTAATTACGTGAAGTGCTCTGTGTTTTAATTAGTTTGCTCGTTTTTTCCCGATTTTACCCGATCGTTTATGAAAGAGAGTGGCGAATGTGACAGGCCGCGAAAAGTTATTGCGTCGTTTGACTTTAATCGCTTATATCCTCCGAATTTCTTCAGATTTTCACGATTTAACAACCTAATTACGTGAAGTGCTCTGTGTTTTAATTAGTTTGCTCGTTTTTTCCCGATTTTACCCGATCGTTTATGAAAGAGAGTGGCGAATGTGACAGGCCGCGAAAAGTTATTGCGTCGTTTGACTTTAATCGCTTATATCCTCCGAATTTCTTCAGATTTTCACGATTTAACAACCTAATTACGTGAAGTGCTCTGTGTTTTAATTAGTTTGCTCGTTTTTTCCCGATTTTACCCGATCGTTTATGAAAGAGAGTGGCGAATGTGACAGGCCGCGAAAAGTTATTGCGTCGTTTGACTTTAATCGCTTATATCCTCCGAATTTCTTCAGATTTTCACGATTTAACAACCTAATTACGTGAAGTGCTCTGTGTTTTAATTAGTTTGCTCGTTTTTTCCCGATTTTACCCGATCGTTTATGAAAGAGAGTGGCGAATGTGACAGGCCGCGAAAAGTTATTGCGTCGTTTGACTTTAATCGCTTATATCCTCCGAATTTCTTCAGATTTTCACGATTTAACAACCTAATTACGTGAAGTGCTCTGTGTTTTAATTAGTTTGCTCGTTTTTTCCCGATTTTACCCGATCGTTTATGAAAGAGAGTGGCGAATGTGACAGGCCGCGAAAAGTTATTGCGTCGTTTGACTTTAATCGCTTATATCCTCCGAATTTCTTCAGATTTTCACGATTTTCCAGTCTTATTACGTGGAGTGATCTGTGTTTTAATTAGTTTGCTCGTTTTTTCCCGATTTTAACCTATCGTTTATGAAAGAGAGTGGCGAATGTGACAGGCCGCGAAAAGTTTTTGCGTCGTTTGACTTTCGTTGCTTATATCTTCCGAATTTCTTCAGATTTTCACGATTTTCCTACCTAGTTACGTGGAGTGATCTGTGTTTTAATTAGTTTGCCGGTTTTTTCCCGATTTTAACCGATCGTTTATGAAAGATAGTGGCGAATGTGACAGGCCGCGAAATGTTATTGCGTCGTTTGACTTTTATCGCTTATTTTTTCTAAATCTCGATCGGTTCTCGCGTTTTTTGGCTGTAATTATTGTATAATTTTTATAAATTATACAATGTTAGGTTCATTTATGTATTTAATTTTTTTTAGTTATCCACTTAAAGGACGAATAATACTTTAGAAAATTTTATTCACGATCCGTAGAAAAGTTTAGTATAGTAAGCTTTCAAATACAGGTAACCCTCCTATACCACGGTAGATAGGTTCCTAGAAAATACCGTGTTGTGTGAAACCGTGTTGTATGAGACTCAGAGCCAGTACAAAAAGGGGGTAACGTTCCGGAAACTTATTAAAAACAAATTTTTTTTTAATTCTACATAAACAACTTAATTTTTATTAAAAATATAAATGAATGTACAACACAAAACAAAAAGAAACAAAAAATAATATTTCAGTTCAACGCAACTTGAATTTAATAAATTTCTTCGTCGTCACTGCTCAGTATAATCAACCAAGAATGTTTTTTCGGTGGAATGATATCGCCTTCACTTTCAGAACTTTTTTCTTCATTTAAAGTTCTTGCATCTTCTTCCCTCTTAAAAAATTCTGTAATTTTACTTTGCTTGCTGGTTCTTACCAGGTAATTGTAAATTTCTCGGTATGGAGCTAGACAGTTTTGCAGCTCCCTTTTGAATTTTCGGTTTCTTTCAGCGGAAGGGTCTGCATTCAAGAAAAATGACTCGAGATTTTCAGCTAAGCTTTGGCCTTCCTGTAATTTTTTAATGTTAAATTATTAACTGCACAATTTTCATCAGTGCTAGTGTTCTCAGAATCGATTTGATTTACAGCTTCGGATGTCATTTCCATCAAATCCGCTTCGTCAACTTTTTCTTCCACTAATAAATCTTGAACATCCTCAACAGCCACATCCACAAAACCTTCGTCTCCGATTGATTTAGCAAGTTCTATTATGCCACCAATTTTATTTTCTGACGATTTAGAAAATAAGGATGCAAGCCTCGCCACGGCTGTAGAAGTGCAGTGTTGTATAAAGGTTTTTGCAATTTTCTTATCGTGTTAGAGCGAAACCGTGTTACAGGATGCCGTGTTGTATGAGGGTTCCCGAAATTAATGAATCGTGTTATAAGATGCCGTGTTGTAGGTGGGCTACCTGTACACAATATTACAATACTAACAAACTTCACTTTAAATAATTGATAAAACGCGAAAATAAAATTTTGCCATGTAAATGGTAAAAATAAAAATACCACAAAAATAACGAACTCGAGTAGCTGACCCAGTATAAAATAACATAAAATAATTGAAACGAAAGAAAAAAAAAACACACAAAAATTATCTCGCAATTTGCCAAAAAACAATTTCCCAGAAAGGAGAAAAGTCATGAACCACGAAACCCCGAAAGCCATAATGAAAGTATCGAGGCAACGAGAAGAAGACGCGCAAGAAGAACCAAAATGGCGGTGGTCGTGGCAGCGATCTCAATTACGTAGCATTTCTACGTGCGACTACCCGTGTAACAAATTAAATTCGAGTTTGCGTGAAAAATTTCGACCTAATCGCGGGAACGTTCGAACATAGCCCGTCGGGGAGTTCCGTAAATCGCATTACAATGAAAAATTAGAGGGAGGCTGCGGTGGTATCTGAAACGCAGCTGGAACGACAGTTATGCAATCGAACATATATCACCGGCGAGCAGCCGCGAAATAAAGGTGCGCTCGATAAAACTGCTGCATCGGGAAGAAACTGATTCACCCCGCGAACTTTCTCCGCGTTTCCATGGGAAAAACGCGAATCCAAGGAATTCGAATTTACCACGCGACGACTGGTTCGTCGCGATATCGCGTAACAAGAAACAGGGCACCATCGGTGGGGTCCCGGTGGTTAGGCACGTCGACTTTTTGTGGCTGAGATTTTGACAAAATACGAACGTACAATTGCCGTTCATCTCGCATAATTTTTGCGGATTTTTCGCAATTTTAAAATAGAATATCGCGAATAAAAGAATGGATGGACATAAAGAATCGTTAAATTAATTTTTCGCGAGTAACGTGTGTGGTAATGGCCATTTAGAAAAAGTTGACCAATGGTCATTTAAAATTCGCGGTTTTTGGAACCTTTAACCGTTTAACCACTTTCCAGGGGTGGTTTGAAAACTTGTATGGGACTCTTTAAGTTCATGTGCCCAGGAACGAATGTCCAAGTTAAGTGGAGGGCTGTTTATGTCCTTATTGCCAGCGTCCATTGATTCTACACTCGTGATCACCTAGTGCAATGGCTATAGCAAACCAATAGAATTTTTCCTCCTTATTTATGCAAAAAAGTTTGCTCACCACGATATTAGTCGAAATAAAATGAAAATTACTACCTTGATATTTAATTAAATTAATTAATATATAATAATGATTGCAATAAAAATTAATTATTGCTATTAATAATTAATATATAATAAATTTATTATATTATAAATTAAGTTATTAATATATAATTGTGTATTATCTATTATATAAGATTATTGATTTTATGAATACATATATGAATATATATTTATGTTCCCATCGATTTATTAATAAATGAATAATTTAATAGAATATAAAATAATTATTGTGTCTATATTTATTTATTTGTGACTATATATATATTAATAAGAATAATTTATGTAGATAATTATTGTGACTATATTTATATTTTTGTGCCTATATTTAATTATATATTCACCAATTATATAGTCACCACTCGGATGAACCTCACACCTGCCCTAGGTGTGAGCATGTGATTGCGAGAAATTAATTAGATTTATACTTAATACTTGTGCTTGATAATTTTTTGTAATTAAATAAAGAATTGTGCTTGTTATTATTGATATTTCATCCACCACTAACAACGTGTTAATGTAAATATGTAATTTTCTGCTGGGAAGAAATTTTTATCGTTGAATATCGGATATTGGAGTCATTATACAGTTCTATCTAGTAAAATGCAGGTGACAGAGAAGGGCTTCGCGAAATTATATTATTCGATATTGGTTGGGTATTTTATTATCATTGATCAATTTTGACAAATTAAAAATTATGAGTTAGGAATTATAAAATTCCTTCTACTTTCTCACCGTGTGCTCACTCCCGCAATACTTTGTCGACTTTCTTGTCAGAATGGAACTTTTTAAATGTCACGGGACTATTTTAGAGCGCAATCTTTCTTAATAGAATTTCGCTGCCACATCATTCTGCGAGTTTGCAATGAATTTTAACCTTCTCTCATACTACACGACCTCCATTAAATTAACCAATAGCCACCAGCCATTAAACGTTTGCTTCCGATAAAATGTATTTCTATCGCTGCAAAACCATACCATATTCATTTCGTACCTGACAGTTTCCAATTTTTTCATAATTCATTAATAACAATCCCTAAAATTGCACTCCGCGATGGTAAAAAATTAAATAATTCCGTTATTAAAATATCGCGATCGAATTTCCTTGAATCTCATCGAAATATTTTATTCAAATTCGCGGAAAGTATTTCGAAAGATCGCAGATAACATTTATTTTTTATTATTAAGCGCAAGCGGGAGATAAGGGAAAAACAAACGGGAAAGGTTTCCTGGAATATCAAACGTCATTTAGGTGAGTGCGGGTCAGCAGTTTATGACAGTTCGTATGAAAGAACGCAGCCATTAAAAACTCTTTCAACTTCGAAAATCATTTCCAATATTTGTCCGCGGACCGAAATTCAGTTACAGGCGCGCGCACGATAAAGAGGAATAGTGCTCCTCTAAATAAACTTTGCAAATCTTATCCGCGTTATTACATAACGTGTCCTGTCAGCCATGAATGCCCAAAGTGGGCAAAGCCAGTGAATGGAAACGTTGTTTAAACTGAAAGTGTTTAATCGCTCTTTTCGAATTTAAACGCGGAATTCCACGTTCGGAAATTGAATGTCCTAAAAATGGAAAAAAAGAGAGATAAAGCACGATTTTTATCACTATTTACAGGGACGAAATAATTTCAACCGTGTATAGTTCGCGCGTATGGTAGTTTTTATTGTACGTTTCGCGTATTGCTTCCTCGAATATTCGCGATTTGCATAAATTATTATGCAACGGAATAATACGAGAAATATTTTTCTCGCGTAATTGTACGCTACGCGAATTTTTTTTTTTAAATTATTCTTTGCGCAGAAATATAAACGAATTTTATTAGTACTAATATTTGAAATTTACGAGGAGTTCTGGTTGCTGTTTAAAACACCTGCCATAACGGGATTAAGCAAGATTAATGTACATTTAAAATCAGGAATATCATATACTATTATATTATCCCGAAGCTTTCTTATGCAAACGATAATACAATATAAACAACACTGTAATTTATGATAAAACAACCCCTTTAATACACGGAACAATTTATGTGGAGACTACTAAGAAGCACGAATGTACGTTTTTAAAGAGGTAAAAGTTACTTTTATCAATCTCCCTCCATTAAGAAAAGCAAAAATCTCTCGTCAAGAAGCAAGCATAAAACTCATTTTTAAATTGCAAATTAAATTATTAATTTCTCCCAATAATTATAATAATCTTGATATATTTCTTCTAACAAGATACCTCTGACTCAGACGAAATGTAAATGTTATTATCACGGTGATTATAAAGTTAAAAAATATTGAGTCGTCTTTGAGTCACAATAGATTAAATAACTTTCCTTGGAACCTCTGTGAAGGCTTCCATTCTTACCCCCTTTTTCTCAGCACCCCACAGAGTGTAAAAAGTAACTCGATTTTTAACTTGCAAATTAAATTATTAATTTGTCTCAATAATTATAATAATCTTAATATATTTCTTTTGACAATATACCTCTAAATTGGACGAAATAAAAATATTATTATCACGGTGATTATAAAGTTAAAAAATATTGAGTCGTCTTTGAGTCACAATGGGATAAATACCTTCTCTTCAAAACTCTATGAAGGCTTCTATTCTCACCCCCTTTTTCGCACCATGCCGCAGAGTGTACTCTCACAGAAGAACTCGCGTCATCGGCGAAACACGTATACGTATCCGTAAATATGAACGCTACAACTATCCAAACAAGAATCCCAGCGCAAGATCTTAAACCAGCAATTACACGTTCAACGCGAATCGTTCGCTGGCTTCCGTCACTCATTACCGTCTCCTCGTCTTGTTATTTTCTTGCCAACTAAAACCGGTCCTCCGCTAGCTGCTGCCAATTTGCCGTCTCCGCCGCGCGGATATGTAAATTCGCCAACAGCTGCGAGTATCTTGCAAACGAACGAAACGAGGGAAGAAACTTCTCGATTGATCAATTTGTTGCGGCAACTTTTACCACCTCGCACGAATTACTCGGCCCGACGAATGGGAATACGCTTCTGGACACGCGAGAACACGATGCGAGACGTGAAAAACGTTTCTTACCATCGGACGCGGGCCGCGCTGCATAGACAGTGCTTCTTGTCAAAAGTTTCTAATGAAAATTTCAATGAATCCGTGAAACTTTTTGATTGGCCCTGAAGATCCCGTGAGGTATGCAGCCGGGTCCCGTGTTCAACGTTCCTGGCTACAAATTCGCGTACACAGCACGCGCGCGAGCAGTTGAAAGTTTGCAACTCGAGCGAATTTCGTTCGCGGCTGAAGGCGGCCGGAAGCGCATCGGAGAAGAGGACGAAAAATTTATTTCGTCGGGTCCAGGGGAACGGCGTGTCGCGATGTCTCCTTGGCAGGGTGAGGTGGATAAATGGGAGAAATTGTAGCTGACATTTTGCGGACGATCAGTGGATACTGATATTTAAAATTCACACATTTGCTTCCTTCCTGCAAGTTGTCAAACTAAATATTTATTTCATCGGGTTCTAAAGAATGCCATGACTCATCCCCTTGGCAAGATGAAGTGGACAAATGGGAGAAATTATGGTCGATATCTTGCGAAGAATTGATGGATACTGATATTTAAAATTTGCACATTTGCTTCCTTTCTGTGAATTGTCAAACTAAATATTTATTTCATCAGGTTCAGAAGAATGACATGACTCGCCCCCTTGGCAGGATGAAGTGAACAAATAGCAGAAATTATGGCCGGTATATTGCGAAGAATTGGTGGATATTGATATTTAAAATTCACACATTTGCTTCCTTCCTGCAAGTTGTCAAACTAAATATTTATTTCATCAGGTTCAGAAGAATGACATGACTCGCCCCCTTGGCAGGATGAAGCGAACAAATAGCAGAAATTATGGCCGATATCTTGTGAAGGATCGGTGGATACTGATATTTAAAATTCGCACATTTGCTTCCTTTCTACGAATTGTCAAACTAGATACTTATTTCGTCGGGTGCAGAAGAATGACACGTCTCGTATCCTTGGCAGGATGAAGTGGACAAATGGGAGAAATTATGTCTGACACTCTGCGAACGCTCGGTGGATATTGATATTTAAAATTGGCATAGTTGCTTCGTTTCTGAGAGTTGCCAAACTAAATACTTATTTCGTCGGGTTTAGAAGAATGACACGTCTCGTCTCCTTGACAGGATGAAGAGGACAAATGGGAGAAATTATGACTGGCATTTTGAGGACGATCGGTGGATATTGATATTTCAAATTCGCACATTTGCTTAGCTTCTGCGGATTGGAAACTAAAAATTTATTTCATAGGCTTCAGAAACTCGGCGTGTTTCTTTGGCAGAACAAGGTGGAAAAGGAAAAGAAACAGGAAAAGTTGTATCTTATTCTGGTATTTTGCAAGCTGTCTGCGCATATGAATATTCAGAATTCGCACTTTTGGTTCATTTCGAGGAGTCGACGGATGAAAAATTTATTTCCTCGGAAGAACGGCGTGAGTCGTCGTCCTCTTTCAAGGATGAGGTGGCAAAAATAAAAAAAAGTTGCATCACGGATGCTATTTTGCGGAAGATCGATGGATATTAATATTTAGAATTCGCAGGTTTGGTTCGTTTCGGGAGTCGGTAGAAATAATTTACGCGTTCTTTCTTAGGGAACTGGCCCCTTAGTTCCATCTGCACTCCGAAGGTTTGCGATATCGACATCTAAAATATTTCCGGACTCCGTTAATATTTCAACAGGCCGAGAAAAGATAGTTGTTGCACGCCGACGTCGAATATGTATAATTCACGTTCCGAGTCGATGATCGGGGCCCTTGGTCTAGGAGGAGCGTCACAGAGGGATGTTTCTTACAGTGAGAGGCTTAAAATCGATTCTTCCGTTTGAATGCGATCTATAGTGAACTTTTGCTTGAATTTTCTATTTCATTTCAGATTAGATTTAAATTAAATCAAAATAAAAATTTAATGCACGAATTAATGCAAAATCGATCTTTAATCCTTTGCACTCGGCTATCCTTTCCTTACAGAAACAGTAATTCGAAAACTTTCTGCCATAACGTCGACGATATTTTCAAAACGGTAAATAAAAAGTGTTTCAAATTAATTGCAAGACGTAGAAATTATTTTACTTCGATACTGCACGCGTCGTTGGGCAATTTTAAATTCGAGATATTAATTAACAACTATCTTCAGAATCCGATTAAATGGCGACTGAGACTCGCCTCTCGAGTGCAAAGGGTTAAACAGGATATTTAAATTTTCACTCTAAGCCAGTGAAAATAATGAAGCAATAAATAAAACACTCTGTCACGAGGTAATTATCAAAGTGAACGAAGTGCGATTAAACACGGAAATAAGCGGGCGAGAAACATTCTCCAGAAATGTCCGAAACTACCCTTAGGTAGTACCTGCAAACTATAATGTTCCGTGGAACACGGAGCAGCCACTCGACCTCCCGGACCAGCGTATCAAAAATTAAACCAAGCAAACATACTACGACCGACCCTCCACACCAACCCCTATCTCCATAAACAAAAATCAACACGTACCTGCAACCGACCCCTGTATCGCGATTAACCGTGCCATAAAACACTCTAACCCAAACGAAAATCGAAACAACACGGTATCCATTTTATTCGCGATCATCGTGCACGAAAATTCGAGCGAATGGTGGATAAAATCTGATCGCGAGACACCTAGCATAAAGAGGAAGGAAGCATGCACACCGGAGTGGATAAAAGAAGGAGAGATATCGGACGATGTGGAATGACGGTTCGCATCGATTATCATCGACATGACGCGGCTAGGGAAGATCGCGATGTGGCCCTGGAGACGGCAACAGAGCCAGTTTTACGAGGATATTTACATGAGCGCAATATTTTATAGAACACTTAATGCCGGGTCACGTTCTGTCCCTCAGTGGCGAGGCGGCCACCTATGAATCAAAGCTCGCTTTAAAGATTTCTTTCTCGTACCGCCGCGTGGCGCGGATAAGGAACTCGCTCAGGCTGGTATAGCTCGCCTGGAATATCTTACGCGCTATTTCTCCGTGGCTTCCTTATCGTTCTCTCCTCTTCTTCAACCCTGCTTCCCCGCCTCCTTCGAATCGTGGGCGAGACGAGTCTCGTTGCTCGTCTCCACTTTCAGCGGGGATGCTTGTCTGTCTGCTACTAGCAACGTGCAAGCCGGCTGAAGAGAGTGGTTTTCTCGTCGAGGGAAACCGAGCTACTTGAAATTGGAAACGCGGAGGAAGAGAGGAAATGCTCGGATTGTTGCCCTGTCGCTTGCCATCTTGATCGCCGGTGATCCTTGGGTGAATCGGGCCAGTTGGGGTGAAAGATGGTCGCGTGGTCATTTCCGGTATGGGCTAGTTTCAGGCATTTTTGGATTTTTCGTAAGGGTCGGTTGAACCTTGGATCTTGGTATAGCGACCCTCATCGATAGATGGAAAATGGAGGTTCGAGGTTCCTCGAAAGTCCTCAGTGACGTAAATACAGATTCCTATGCTGTCTAAATATTACCCGAAAGCTTTTGCGAGTCCACTAGTAGGCTTAGGGCGAAATGCATCTCTTTCTTTGCGTTTGATCCTTCTATCTGCTATCTACTATCATAGTAAGATGGTCACCTGAGTATCAATCGTCAGCACCGTAGGAACTCCACATATATCGCAACCCCTGTGGAGGAAGGGGTACCCGTAAGTCCTCGGTGAATGACTGCCACAAACACAGTTTACTGTGCTACCTAAGTTTTACCAGAAAGCCTTTATGAGTCCACTAGTAGGCCCAGGACGAAATGCATCCCTTTCTTTGCGTTTCATCCTCCTATCAGTTATCTATTATCATAGCAAGATGGCCACCAGGGTACCAATCGTCAGCACCGTAGGAACTCCACTTACATCACACCTCCTACACTTGGGGGTTGGAGGGACCCCAACACTTGGTTTTCGTTTTGGTTTTATTTCCGGATCGTGAATTAAAATAGTGGGGCCTTTGATTTCCTATTGAATCAAATGGGATTGAAAGTAGGTGCATTGATAATAATATGCCAAGATATAGCATTGAATCGTTTCTTTTTTGCAGTTTTGTTTCTTTCGTTTGGAAACGAATACAGTATGAATGAAGTTATTCGAGTGCTTAAATAAGTTTGTTTGCATGGTAAATGATTTATCCGATGATGACTATCGGTCTGAAAAGGAAGCCGGTTGCCTTAGTTTGACGACGATCGATCGCAAAGAAACAAAACGAACTCGTGCACAAAAGATTTATCATAAGAGAGACAATTATAGAATGACGGTATTTAGCAATTACAATTACATAAGCTTAGGCGAGACGTGGGCCATTACCTCTAATTGCAAGTATTTTCTCTCGGACATTCTCTTATTCTCGCTTCTTAATGCATCGTGGCAGGCTGCTTGGCAATTTCGTCTCCCTGGTGTTTCTATTATTTAAATAGTTTCCGAAAGACGACGAATACGTTTATTTCGAATAACTCTGGAATATTCCAGTTCTTAATTCTACTACAAAAATACGAACTCAGTTTAACTCAGTCAAATGTCCCCTATAAACCCCCTTCTGAATTAAATATATCCTGTCAAAATGACTAGACACTCGATATTACCCTAACAAATGTCAAATAAATAAACAGCAAACATTTAACCTAGACAAATATCCCTCCTGAATTTAACGTTTCGGGTTAAAATTAAATTTTTAACATCGTTAAACAATACTCCGATATTATTCGCACGATATTATATAAAGCAAATATAAACATTTACCTTAGCTGAACGTCCCCTGACACCTTTGCTACGAAATACTTTTTAAAATTAAAAATCGATTTTTATCACCACGGAAATTCCGATAATAACCGAATTATAATATCATATGAATTATTTAAGAGAAGACTAAATTCGAGTCGGAACGATAACAGGTACGATACATAATTTATGTACATCCAGCCTCGTGTATATACCGGAATAGTCACAAGGCGTCAATTAAAAGTTCGCGCCTGGATGAATTACACGCGCCATAAGACAACGCGTTAAGGGATCGACGGATCGCCGTGGATGGATCCGCGTTGAATAAGGGCAGGAAAATCTGGCGGAATACTTGAATGCACCGGTGTAAATATCACGACGGGGTTGGTACGCGGGCACGCTAAAACGGCGCGCTTTAATTTCACGGCGGCGGAACCTCGGCGGCGAATGCAATTACTCTTGCAATCAATTTAGATAACTCGCAGTAGAACCGGCACGTAATTGTTAACGCGATTATCCGGCTCAGCCAGCAAGTTGTGTAAGCTGGAACAACGGTCAAGAAGAAACGCGACGCGTCGCAGAAGGCACCCCATTTTCTAAGGGGAAAGTCCGTCTCCTTCGTGACGATTCGGGGAAGGGACAGCTTCTTTGCGATTCACAAGAAATTCGTTGCAGATGGGACTTAAGGTTCGAGCGTTTTCTTTTCATTATTTTTATTTTTTAATTTTCAGTCTAGGTTGTATCACCCGTTCTGTTCGATTCGAGTTCCCGGTGCATCCCCAGCGCGGGGAGGGTGGCTACCGTGGAGGTTTCAGTGGGTAAAAGTTTCACGTAACACCGTGCCACCCCCAGGGGACCAGAGTATGTTTGGAAAATTACCCCCATGTAAAAAAAAAATTTACGTTGCATAAGAATATTTTGTATAGGGGTTGTATATCGTAGGATACTACAGCTTGTATTTTAACGAAGTTCAAACTTGTTTAAAAAATATTAGTATTAAAATTATCGATGTTTAATGTGTATATAAATATGCAAATGTGCATTGCTGATAAAAATTTAATTAATTCGGTAAAAATTTGGAACACCAAAGGGGTTGAAACGATTTTTATTTTCGCAGTTATTCGCGGTAGAAGAAATTTTTGGAAACCTTCCTCGAATTTTTAAATTTCTTTCGCGGGGAAAAATGTGGATGCTTTTTTGCAGTATAGTGCATTCGGATGACCTTGGAGTTATACCGAACTCGAGGGTAATATCGGATTACACGAACTCGTTCATGTTGGTAAATACTCGAAGAGGCCTGGATCAGCAATGATACATTGTCTAAAACAGGCAATCGTGGATCGCGATGCACCTACAATTATCTCCGGAGCAATAGCAGCGCGAGCTTTAATTATTCGATTCATCATGGATTCTGTAATGGCAGATTGCCGTCGATAAGCGTTCAACGTAGCTACTTATCAACCTGTTATACACATGTACCAGGAATAATTACCGCTCATGAAACTATTATTCCACAGACACATACGTTCATCAGGATTGATATCTTCGGTCGATTTGCAAAATTAGCCGTAAGTGATATCTAAAATCGCGCCAATCTCGCACCTGTTGTCACCAAAGCGCGTAATTTAAATTCATCGTTCATCGATGCCGCGAGAAAGTGACAGTTAATGATCAATGGATTAATCAGTGGCGATAATTGCCTCGTAACGAGGAACAGTTAAACGACGTCTATGTTCCGATTGCTCTTTTAAAATTTGCGTGCCCTCTTCCGGTCAGCGCGGAGTTTTCCATTGCACGGAAACTACCAGCGACATTATCAATTCGGTACAATGGGAACCGGCGTAAGGTGTAGCTGTTTGCTTGATTATCCCCCCCCCCCCCCCCCCGCTGCCCTGTCCCTCTTGATTTTGATAAATTCGAAGACGATGCCACGCCAGCGTAGAATGGATTGCAGTTCCGTGGACGAGTTCTGGCCGGACGTTTGTTTCGCGGCTATTTATCGTGTCCTCGCTTTTAGACGATTTGTCCCCCTGGTAGGATAATCATTGTTGAAGCGTTGATACGTACGAAATGTAAGTGACAGGCTGGAAAGGATCGCGATTCCCATTGTATATAATGAGAGATTTATCACGTGTGATTACGGTATTCAAAATAGGTAATGAATCGCTGCTCGTTTATCTTCATGCTGGATACGATTGTCATACGCAAAGTGGCTGGATTGATAAACACTATTAGTTTTAATTGTACGTTTGATCATGCAGCTCCGAATTTATTTCGGCCACCGCAGAGAGAATGATCATTTATCGATTTAACCGTTTAAACGGAGATCGAGTGTATTAATCACATCGTTGTTCAATTATTCAAATGCCGATGACGAGGAGCGTAAGCGGAAACTGGAACGAGATAAACAAAATCTCGATTCTGAGTCGGAGTTATTTGCGCAAGGTGTTCGAATATTTATCATTGTCGTGCTCGTGATTATCGAATCTTGACAAATCGAATTATCCGTATTCAACGTTATAATCTTAGCTGTCTGCTAAACTTTGAACGAAGTCGCTGCAGCAATCCGTAAAATTCTCTTGTAATCCAGAATTACATGTAATATTTACCGCGGTAATTGCAGACTCTGGCTGGAATTATTACAGCAACACGGATTCACAACGGGTGCAGGTGGGTACTTGTATACACGGTAATATGAATATTAACGCTTGGCTGCACACAGGCTCATTCACTCGCATACGTACAGGGTGTCGGAATATAAAGGAACGGAGCGTTCCAAAAATGCGTGAAGCAAAACACGAATGTGGCATCAATTTTTCAAAACGACGGATAATTTTCTATTTGCAATAGTTTATCCATGCCTCGAGACGACGAATTAAATACAAACGAAGGGGTTGATACAGAGATTCATTGATCGAAGTAATATTTAACCCTCTCACTCCTGCAGACGTTGTACGACGCCATGCTATAGTATGACTAGATTTCAAAGCTGTTAGAGTTTAGAACATTTTTTCTGAAAGCAATCCAACTGTTTTAACGTGTCCTGTCATCCCTTATTATAAGAGAGAAATTTTGTTCAATTTGTTAAACTAATTCAGGACAGGGCGTTTGCTACTATCTTCGTAACTCTGGAGTGAAAGGGTTAAGAAGAAAAATGGATTATAACAAATAAAATATTGTGAGTGTTGGTTTTATATGTGTGAATGAGAATGAGATTGAACAAGTGAAACTCATTTGCAATGACATAAATATAATATATGCGAGTGCAGTCTAGTATGAATGATGTTTGAAAAATGTTTAGAAAAATGTGCTAAAATAAAACAATTATGTGAGAATCGTCAAAGAGGAAATTTGGATATGTAATGGTTAATACGAGTGAGAGAAAGAGAGAAGGATTTTCTAGAAAGTGACAATCAATTTCTTTGTTCAAAATAGTTTATTGCGAGTTGTTTTCATTGTTTAAATATTTTTATCTAAATATACTAATGTGTTAACTGTTAAACAACGTAGAAGATATAGGTGTCCATTTCTATTCACAAGATCAGGTATTAATCATCAACCCGAAAGTGATCTCTGACTGGTCCCAAAGAAACGACGCAGGACCAACCCCTCGAAAGGGGTAGAAATAGAAAATTTCATTAATTTTAATTAACAACTGTTTATAATATCTACTTCGTCCACGATAAGATTATAAATCTAGAATTTCATTATCGCCACAGAGGAGACGTGTGTATGTAATGATTAATAAGAGTGAAAGAGAGAAGAATTTTCTAGAAAGTGTCAATCAATCTTTTTATTTAAAATAGTTTATTGCGAGTTGTTTTCATTATTTAAATATTTTTATCTAAATATACTAATGTGTTGATTATTAAAAAACGTAGAAGATATTGGTGTCCATTTCTATCCACACATATAATAATCTTCCTCGCGCATTTTAATATTTTTCAAAAATATATCCCAATTATTATAATTTATTGTTATAAAAAAATTGGAATATTCTTGTCGCAAATATATACGTACCGAATCCTTTCAGCAGAAGGGTAGATATATTTCCGACTCGTTATTATAATTCAACCACGTTACTTCCTGCGAACGAGTGAATTAAACTCGTTAAGTATTTCTACAAGAATAAACAAAACTGCACACCGTGCCAGTAATATTAATTTCACGATCCAAGTTGATTAAACACTGTTCATTCCTCCCGATGAATACACAGTGCAAACCTTTAAATCCTTTCCGTTCAACGGCGTACGTATTAACATACGGGCCCTGCACACAGACACGATTTCGCGAATCCGCACGCGTTTATCTTCGCGTTCAGATACGATCTTCGATATTCGAAATAAATTTACAAAATCGTCGCGTTCCTTAGCCCCCCCGCCTCCTCCGATTGGCGCTCGCGCGCGCGCAGGAACGAGACGCGGGGTCGTTTTTATTTTTTCATTCGGTGTGCATTTCCATGCGTACCCGAAAATTTACAAGGGTAATACCACGGCGCGCGAAACGATCTATCCAACTTTGCGACCCGCGATTTAATCCCTCGAAACTTGTACGGGGCACGGGTAACATGAAGAATATGCGAGATTATCGGTGTACGTTCCACCGTGTCGGGAATTGTTTACACGTTTATTTATACATTTAAACGCCTATGACAGCCGTTGGTATATACGGTTACGAAAATAGAATGGCGCGATATAGAAACGAAAACCGGGAATAAAATAGCGCACGCGATGTATCGTCAATTTCAAAAAATTTGATAAATTTGATAAATTCGATGAATCGGATACGGCGAATAAATGAAAATTCGCACATAATAAACGAATATAACGAATATAAAAATATGCGTAAATACGCGAGAGATGTAACGGGGTAAATATAAATTCGAGCGATTTGGAAGAATTTGGTAAATTGGATACGTGGAATAAACAAATATTCGCATATCTCAAATACGTGTCCAGGTAAAAGGTAGAAGAGATTTACTTTAGGGAATGCTGCCCGGACAAATCGATATCCAATTTATATTTACGAAGTTCATTTGAAATTAAATAACATTCCCCGTTTCGGACATTTTAATTCTAGTTTATCTACGAATTCCGTTATCCGGCGCCACTTGTTACATGCCGAAAAATCTATCAAAATAATGGCGCGCGATATTCAACAACGGCGCCCGTGTATTTGGCCATTTTGAATAATTGGTAAAAGGGCAACGATACACCTGTTATATCGCGGATAATTCACATTTTATGCCGATGAGATATTAATCCAGAAATTAATAACAGCCAGTTCTATTAAGTCTGACAATTAATATGTCTTTAAACAATAAATATCGATAAGGCAGCGTCACGAGCAAATTGCAATTAAAATTAATTCGAACGAACATTGATCCGGCTAACGTTCGAAACACTTATTATTTGGTTTAACCGGCTGACAACGATTTTAATGAGTTTTTCAGGTGACCCTCAAGGATGCTCTTTTACCGATTTTAATATCCGTCATAGGCACGCACGCGTTTATGAGGGCCGTTCAGCCGGCCGTTTGTCGTGCAAAATTATTAAACGAGCAAATCGCCGTTTATTTCGTGATGCACGCGTATTAAAACGCGAACACACCGCGTTAAAAATCGTTCGATACGCCTGTCGGCTCAACCATCCCATATTTATTCCATGTAACGTAATACGTATTATTAATTTAACTTTGAAAAATATCGCGTTTTGTCCCGCCCGAAGATCATTGGAATTTGTGTCGAGCACGCGCCGAATCTTGTAACGATTTGCAAAATTTTAAATCCGGACAAAAATTGTAAGAAACGAATTATATAATAATACTCTACGCTGTACTATAGTACTATAGTGGGTTACCATAGCTGTTCATTCCCTATACTCATTTTCAAACTCGCAGGCCCTTACACACCCCAATCATCACCCGATCTAAGCCTGAATAAAAATTTGCAAACAACTGACTCGCATTCTTCTCAACCCTTATCTTCATCGAAAGATCCGAACCTCATATACTCTTCCCTATGTTCATCACGAAGACAGAAGGCCCGAGTCGATTTAATAACAAAATATTCTTTTGATAAAAATTGCTTTTTATATAATAACTAGGGTTAATTATAACCGTTTCGCTCGAGAGGCGCCCCTCAGTTGCCATTTAATAAAATTTCAAAGATCGATATTAATTAATACGTGAAATTTAAGATAATGTAACGGTGTTCAAATAATTCTACGTGTTAATTATTATACGTTTTCTTATTTACTGCTTAAACAAATATTTTCAGCTGTATAGCAGAAAATCTTTGAACACTTACTCTTCTTTAGCCAAAAAATCGTCGAGTCCAAAGGGTTAACATATATACAAGACAATTCTTCAGCACTCAAACGACTAAGTAAGGGTGCAATGGCGCGGGTGAGGCAAAAGTGTGTAGTCGAAATGTAGCGAATAGAGGAATCGTGCGGTTGAGGGTTAAAGTTGACAGAAACCTAGAGTAATATTTTACTTAAATAAATCAATTTTGTTATTAAAAAGGAGTCGTTGTTTATTAGACGCGCAGATCTCTGTCAGCATAGGATTAATCTAACAGTGATCTTACGATAATATAATAACGCTGGATGATGCGACTAAATTGTATCATACCTCGCGTTTTCAGCAATTTTGCAAATAGTAGGTTCGCAAATGCAGCCGATATCGCGATAAAAATTACGACGATGGTAATAACGCGGGAGATTGAAATATTTTCAACGAAGTATCGCTGTTTGTCATTATTTCAATGATCACATGGCGAAGGTAACGCGCGACAACGATGAATTCGTATCCGTTCGACGCACGCCGGCCTCGCATGTGTTACGAGGGTGTCGACGTGGCGAAACTTTTTGCTCATACGTGAAATAAAACGCGGCTGGTTGAAATATCTGTTCGGCGCTGTAGGTAAAGCAATTTGTTTTTCGTCGAATTTCCGCTGTCAAGATTGATTCCCCGATGGACCATGTCCGTCTCGTGAACGTTCTCTGGAGAGTAAACGGACATTCCAGTAATTTCAATGACCATCCGTCGTTTTCAAACACTAATTTGAGCCGTACGAAGAATTCAACCCTCCCTCGGGCGCGTCCCGCCGTCTTTCTTCATTTCCCACCAAATGCACCGACGTCCCAGCGATTTCGAGCAATTGAATCGCGTGCTGCTTGTACGGGAAAGCGATTCCAGGTACGAGTATTATTAATATTAATCGACACGGTACGTGGAATTTGTAGATATTCGATTATATATATTTATTTACGACCGTATCGCGATCGACAGCTATGGCTATAATGAAAACTGACGCACGCGAATAACGGTGCACCATGGGTTACGCGTGGATATTTATTTATTTACTTATAGAAAATAGGTTTAACGAGCGAAGAATAGACTTCCAGGAAAATTTTCCACGTTTTCGAGGGTGACGGAGAATGTACATAGGTAAACAGACATCGAATGAAAGGTAGATTATAGCTAATGCTGCAGGGTGAATATTAATTTAACTTTCTCGCGAATAATAAGCATACTAATTTCGCCGAGGAACGATTTCAATTAGTATTCGAATGCGGAAGTGTGTAATCATCCTGTTCGATATTCCATCGAGAAGAGCGCGGAACAACACTTCTCCCGGTTTCCCCCGTGGAAAATAGTTGTTGAATATGATTAAATAGTTTTGCATATTCAACAATTATATCTTCGCCGGATTTTTTATCAACTTTAATCGATAAATTTTAATCTCCTCGGCAATCTCCGGCGATTTTCAGGCAAAATTTCTGTTACACTTCGAATTAATAAACTAGGAGGAAATATAAATGCAGTTTATCTCACGGATTACTACTACGATTAATTTGAGAATGGTGAGCGAGACGTGCTTAAGGTATAAGGTCCTGTGACAGTAGTATAGAGTATGAAAGATCATACAGTGGAAGGTTTAACCCCTTGCATTTGAGAGGCGACCCTCAGTTCAGTATAAAGATCTAAGATACTAAAGATTTTTAGTTAAGTTAAGATTTAGTTAAGTTAAGCAATTTTAAGTTAATTAATATATCAAATTTAAAATTACCCAATGATACGTGGAACATCGAATTAAAATAATTCTACGTCTTACAATTAATTTGTATTTCATATTTACCGTTTTAAAAATATCGTCGACTTTATGGCAGAAAGTCTTCGAATTGCTATCTTCCTGTAACAGGAACAAAGGGTTAAATAAGGGTTCAATGGCGTGAAACGAGACAGTCCTTTGAGAGATAGTCGGTGTGAAAGTCGTAAGTTTAGAATAAGTTAATTCACAATAAATTATATATTTATTATATGTTTTGCTGCCATCTATAATGTATATGTTTACATTACATCCAACATTAATAATCGCCAAAAATAAAAATACAGTGAAAACGAAAAGAAAAGAGTAAAAAGAAAAATTAAAATATAAAGAAAAGAAACATAGATTTCTCGGTAGCATAATTTCCACCAAGACGTGTCATCGTCTCGAGATCTGGAAACATCTCGTAGGAGCATCCAGGCGATATATTCCGCGATACACCATGCACCCATATCCCTACGAAGAAGACCATAAACAACGACCATAATTCAATTCCATCCTGCTCGATTTCGCCGGAAACAAATGTCGGCTCGCGCGGAGCGGAAGCGAGCTGCAAGGCGAGTACGAAATTGAATCGAAGGAAATATTAGCGGGAATCTATCAGGATTCGTTAAGCCACCGCGAAACATTACTAAATAATCAACAAGCACGGTGAACCAGCGAGCAATTCGCGTTGATGAAGTAGCACACCATTCGGACTTCCGGTTATTTTACCAAATACTTCTTGCCCCATTCTCTTTCTCCTCGTTCCCGCTGAAAATCGCATTAAGAAGCGGAAACGATGAATGAGGGATGTTTCGCGGGGTCGTGGAATAAATTGAATAAATATTACCCGCGCACGAGTGTCGTCGGGAAATATTTTGAAACGCTCGAAGCGGAAGAAAAGCAAACGGGACAGCGTGGTGGCCGATTGCAAAAATTGATTCCTCGCACTTTCATACCGGGGCAAATAGCCGGCCGAATGTTTACCGAGAAAATACCGAGGTCAATACTTTTCGACTGCAACTCCGTCGGCTCTCGTGTTTCGCTTTGCTATATAATCGCGTTACGGGTATCGACTTATTATCGGAGATCATCCCCCGTTGCTTTTCAACCCCTTTCCTTCGCTGCGATCCACTGACACACGAGGAATCGAGAAATTTGCGGTGATAGGAAAAATGTTGAGCTTTTAGATCAATATTCTCTTAACAATGTGTCAATACGAAAATATAATAATAGCGAATTTTTGTTTAACACCCTGACTGCCATGGTGGGCATCAGTGACCGGTGCTTGTCTCATCAATGGGGCTATGCTGGTCACCAGTGTTTGACGATACTATATTTGTTTTATTCCAACCAATTTTTGAATATTTGAACAACGTGAATAAATAGAGAACTTTAAATAGAAAACATTAATAATTTACACCATTTTCTTTTTCTTTTCCATATTGTTTGACAAGTCATCATTATATCCTAAGATTAATGGAAATTTTATCGTGATCCCACTGAGTGTTAATTATTATCTCTCTCTATATATATATATCATTTGATATACAGGTAGCCCTCCTACAACATGGCATCCTATAACACGGTTTCACTCTAACACAATAAGAAAATTGCAGAAACCTTTGTATAGCACTGTACTTCTACATGAGCAATGACGACGAAGAAATTTATTAAATTAAAGTTGCGTTAAATTAAAATAATACTTTTGTTCAACGTTGCGATGACATTGGGTTATCGCTTGAAAATTTGATTCATTTTTGTATTTTCAAAAACGCAGAAAGAAATCGCGGATAGGACACGACTGGCGGAGTGGAAATATTCGGAGAAAATGGGGAAACGTAACGCAACTTGAACGGAGGATTTACAACTTTCACCCCTAATCACGTCAGACTTTTTCGAAGCACCGCTAACTATGTTCGAACACATCCACGCCTAATTTCAGCCAACAGTGCTTTCAATACCGCCACAAGAACCATAACGAGCCTGTTCACGGTTTCGACACATCCGCAATTACGTGGCCGTTAGCAACGTCGGTGGTCGCGTTCCTTTTCGGCGAAACTTCTTTATTTCCGAAAGTTTTCGCGCCCACAGACTACCTGGACCAGTCGCGGGGAAGTTGGAAAGTTGATGAAAGTCAGTGTAACGAGTGATCCTCTGTCTCCTTGCGTCGGGGGGTACCGGGGGACACGTGTTCGACGGAATTCGTGTACCATACTCGGAAGATCGGAGAATCATTCTGCGAGTAATAATTCGTCGAGGAAATTCAATTTCATTTTCTTTACTTTGACGAAATTAGAAATTTTTGACACGAATAATAGTCGAATTAAACTTATGGTAGTTTACCTTCTCAATAATAATTCCAATCAACCATCCAATTACGTCAAGGCTTATTTCGAATCTCCGCGTTTCACGATATATTTCGGTAACGGAAATGGAAACGCACGAGCAGAAAAGGAAAGAATAAACGAAATAGAGAGTAGCAAAATCCTTCTCCAAACTTAATCGAAACCCTCAACGATGCGCCGCGACATCCGCACACCCCGGAGCCGAGTAGCAGCCGCGGGATATTCGAAAAGTTGATGAAACTGCCGGTAACGAGTGATCTTCCGTCCCTTTACGTCAAGGAGCATCAAGGAGCACGTGCTCAGCAAGAATCGTCAGTTATTTTAACCGTGGCTCCTGGCCAATAATTGTCGCTGCGAGCCACCGAAGGAGGAGCGTTGGAAGCGGAGGAACGTTTATGACCATCCACGGATGGTCGTATAACCAGACACCATAGAAAGAGAGACGAAGATGGCGAATATCGTGGACCATGGAGACCCGAGTAAGAACGTGGGACGCGGAAAAAAGGGGGTCGGAAGAGACGGGTGGAAAAAGAGAAAGTCATTGGAGAGGAGAAATGGAGAGAAGCAGGGGCGAGGAAGCGAGGAAAGGAAAAACTCGGGGATACAGGAGGACGCGTAAGAAAAACAGAGATGGAAGGAGGGTGGCGATGGGTGAAGGGTCGAGTCGTGTCCTCGGGTATAAGGAGTCGCAAGCGAATAACCTGCTATCCCACGTCTCCCACGGGGATCTGACCACCGTGGCCATCGTTGGCCAGAGAGTATTGCCGCCGATCAGCTCTGACCCTTCTTCAAACGTTTTCTCGCCTCACCCCTTCTTACACGTCCACTTTTCTCCCGCGAGTGCTACTATTCCCGATGTCGTTGAAACAAACTCTACCCGCACCGACGAAAGCTGACCGGCCGATCCGCTCGTCCGGAAAGGGGCCAAACTGGATCCTGTTATTCTTCGAATGTTCGCGCCTTTAACACCTCGCGCGGTCCACACGGACTTTCCAGTGAGGGAAAATTCGTCTCGTTCATCCGTGACAAGATCATGTTTCAGATGGCATTGCTTCTACACGGTAACATCCAACTTTCGACATCGCAAGTTCGTCAGGGTACGCGACCATGACAGCTTTGCGAATTGAAAAATTTTGCGGGCACGGGGGATGATGAGGGTTTGAACACCTTGTTTTTAAGAAGGAGAGTGCGAGTCCTTTGGGTCATAGATTTAGTTGAAACTTTGCAGGTTCGTAGATTTAGTTATCCAGTATAAGGGCAACTACTTGACAGCTTTCGAGATATTTATGATTAGAATCTTATTATTGCCTTGTAAGATCATGGAATGGATACAGATACTTTATAAAGTTAACATCGATAATTGATATTGGTTTTTATTTAGACGGAAACACGAATGTGTCACTTGTCTATCTTATTGTCATTTAAATAATAGAGTAATGAAATATCTCAATAATTTGTGGAGATTGGAACGATAATATTTGTCGAATTTATAGAAGCAAATTGCAGGTGCTAGAATATTTCCGTTCTCCCTTGATAACTCGGTGAAATTAACAATGGTGATTTCGTCACGGTATATTTAGCTACAAGTTACAGGTCGATAGTCTCTCAGTGTTAATAAGGGTACTAATGTACCCCGGGGAACTCTGTCATATCTTCGCGTCTAAATTAACCACGGAGTTAATCGTTTACTGCAATTTTCTTCGCAGTTGCTATTTGTATCGTTACTATTAAAAGAATGTACCAATTATCGTATTTTCTAGGAAGGAAACAGCGTGACCTGGAATCACGCCGTGCTTCTTCGCGCTATTTAGGAATTTCTGCGGAAATAAATCGGGTTCATCGGATCCGGGATTTATTCGCGTTCCTCCGGAACTCGGTTACAGGGAAGTGGAGGAATAATCCAGCTACGATAGTGCAAAAATGTCTCGATTGAAGTGCCGAAATTTCGGTTAATGAACGTAGTGATAATTCTCGTACGTGTGTGGGTTAAGCAGAAACAAGAAAAGAAAGGGCATAAAGCACGCACTGGCTGGGGAACGAGAGAGGGGTAGGAGAGGAAGCGTCACGTATTTCAAT
Source organism: Eufriesea mexicana (assembly GCF_001483705.2). NCBI lineage: Eukaryota > Metazoa > Arthropoda > Insecta > Hymenoptera > Apidae > Eufriesea > Eufriesea mexicana. The sequence goes on along the minus strand of NW_016922992.1, from coordinate 30,247 downwards.
TTAAAAATGCAATTATCTCGAAACGGTTGCCGTGATTGCCTTTTTGCTTATCGAGGCTGCGGGTGTAATAGGAGGACAGAAGAGAAAAAGGGAAACCTAACCCCCGTGGATAGAGCGAATCCCGAGACCGACGAAATGTTAGGGGATGAAAGTGGGGGAGTAGGTTACCGGCTATGAATCTGGAACGTAAACAAAATCGTAACATTACGAACGACGTGCTGCAAAACTCGCGAATTAGGCTGATGAATAAACTATCGCACGAGCGAACTGTCATACTCGTTCGTGTTGCGTCAGAATAAATATTTCTCAGGAAAATTGAAATTTTATTTAAAACCGTGCCCTTAAAAATTATTTTACGTAATTTTACGTTATTTCATACGATGATTAGACTAAGTAGTGAACATTCTACTTCTGGGAAGATTGACACGTACACTGTGCAAGGTGCAATGGTGCAGAGACCATGGAAAGCCGTAATAAAATAAATTATGCGACCAACCATGGAAAATAAATTGCATACCCTATGACTGCATATAACTGACAGTATTTTTTAACGAAACAGGCGAAGAAATGACATTCATTCGAATACTATACCAAACAACCCCTAACCATGCTCATCAAATAAAAAGGAAAGAATGGAAGAAGGAAGAAGAATTAAGCCTTTGCATTCAAGAGGCGCCTTTCAGTCGCCATTTAATTAGATTCTAAAAATGAACGTTAATTAATATATCAAATTTACGATTACCCAACGATACGTGGAACATCGAAGTAAAATAATTCTACTTATTAAATTGCATACGATTTCTTATTTACCATTTTAAAAATATCGTCGACCTTATGGCAGTAAGTCTTAGAATTACTATTTTCCTGTAACGAAGAAATCGCCGAGTGCAAAGGGTTAAGCTTTTACGAATGTCACTGAAGATGCACATATTCGGTGGAAATTTTAAAAAATTTTAGTTGGACATTTTCCAAGAGATAAAACAGGAGCCCTAGCACCATCTGCGAATGAATAATCCGAGCATCGTGTTAGCTCAGAGCACTACAGATGATTATACAAAGTTGCACGTGTGTCTTTATTTAGTCTCTTTCCTCCAGTTGCTTTAATTCCCGTCGCATTCATCGCATCAAAGACCCTGTTAAGTCATTTATGCAAAATGTAGCATTCGATTGATCGTTTTTGAAGACCACGTTTCGTTACTCCGACTCACTTGATCTCGACAAATATTTGAAAGCTTAGGTCCACTGTAAGGAGGAACGAGGAGAGGTATTACCTTTGTAACCGGTCCTTAAAAGTCACGGATTGTCGTTCATTTGGCAAGCACGTGCGCTTCCAAGGCTCCAGCTCCCTTAGCTATTGACGTATCATAAACCCGAGGTCGTGTCACGGCAATTAACGGGTCCGTGAGCCACGTTGGCACTTGGGACCCACTCGACCCCATGTCGCCATTTCTGTGGCCGACGTCCGCGCGTGTCATGGTGGGTGGATGTTGCAAAGCCCAAAGACCATGAAACTACCAAGGCAACTGATCTGCTAAACATGCTCTTGATCTGCTTTAATATTTACGCGTGTCTAATTCCTGGTGACAGAACGGGCCAATGATATCTGAAGGCAATTAGTCTAATAGTGTAGGATATTTTTAGAGTTTGGGTTTTAGATTGTTAGTCAGTTGGTAGTAGCCAGAGTTAAGGATTGACAGTTAAGGGTTAGTTGTTGAGAGTTGTCAGAGTGACAGTTGTTCTTGGGAACCGGCCCAGGCTAGGACCAATAGGTGCTATCTTTTGGTGTTAAATTCTTCGCCACCTTTGGACCTAACGTTTGGGAATTTCTCTTATGACAATTGGTACAGTATCTCTGAGTTTTATGAACACTTTGCCGGTGGCCTACTTGATGGCTGAGTCTGGGCCTGAACGGAATGGCAAGCAAAAGGGGCTGGGCACTTAACTTGTTAAGAGTCAAACTAAGAATTAAGAATTGTGGAGAATCTGTCAGTTGTTGAGATAGTCATGCGAAATAGAGTTGTCAATTGGAATACCGTAATTAGTGAGTCGAGTTACGGTAGTAGACGCCCAGTGAGCCTTATCAGAGATTCGCTAGTAGTGACTTCGCTTAAACACTTCACTGAAACCACCAACCACCTACAATAGATCCTACAATAGTGTTCGGAAATTTTAAGATAAAAATTTCTCGCGTTGTATTCGAATCTGTAATGAGAGGCTCACGAATTAATTTTGCTATTATTCATGCCAACTTATTTAACACCGAATGGCCGTTCTGTTGACAAAGATGGAGAAACTGGATTAATCCACCTCGTTTAACACATTCTGTGCTAAGCTGTTTTTGCCTGACATAATTTCCAGGCTATCAATTGTTTTGGCTAAACATTGATATATTATCACGCAATATGTCATTACATCATCAGTGCATAAGTAATTAGCTTGTTTAGAGTAGTTATTACACCGAGTACCATTTATGGCACACGTGGCACTGCGATCAGTTCGACTGTAGAAACCAGCTAGTTCGAAAATTTTCGATCAGTAAAAAGAACTAGAAGAGTAGTGATCGAATAAGCCATTTTTATGCACCCCTTGCTTTAAAAATTCAACCATTACACATAATTGACAATTATTGTAGATATAACAATTAAACAAATTTACGTGCTTCGTTCTATACTGCATTTCATATAATGCCTCATTCCTTTAATGGAAATATATTTTACAGAATTAAATTTGCCATAAAACATGTTTTCAGCGCAGTAAATAAATATGTCTGCGGGTACCATTTATGGTACACGTGGCCTGCAGTTCAAGTTTAACGTGTGCCACAAATGGTACACGTGGTACAGAGCTTCGTTGAATTCGTAGAAATTCGTTGTCCTTGGTACGAGTCCATTTATAATCCTTAATTTAAAAATATAATCTTCTGATGTAACTAATCTTGAGACTGACAGAGTGACGAAAATATATATTTACAATCCTCCCATATTCATAATTTCTTTTTATAATTTCTATCTCTATCATAACCTCACTTTTATAACCTCATTATACCCATTCGCATTTTTATGTTCGCGTCTATGCAATTTTTGTATCGTACAAATGGATTTCGATTGTTTCGATAAATAAAACAACGCATGACGTGAAGTAATTGGATGTCACAGGTCTAATTATCGTAAATGGCGGACACAAAGGTAATCGGGGAGCGTTTTCGTACTCCATCGAGGTTGTCTGGCTCGCCTGACTAGCAACGCGGCTTATCGAACACGGATTCCGCATGGGTACGAGACGTTGATCGTGCGATGATCAAGAACGAGCGAGGCGTAACAATTCGAGCTAGCGCTGACGAGGTATTTTCAATTCGAATAGCAACGTTACGCGACCGCCTGAACGCAACAAAAGGTTCAGAAACAGTTTATTGGTTGTTTCGTCTTTCTTGTCAGTCGAGATACCGCGTGACAGATCCGACCAGCCAATCCGTTTCACAACGTATCGTGTTCTGTGTGCTCGCTACAAAAGCTCGCAATCCGCGCTACGCAACCTCCATTCCGATGTTCCGGCTGGTTTCTGCTCTCTTCCACCCTGCTCCCTCTCTCTCTCTCTCCCATCAGGCTCGTCGTTTTTTTCCCTTCACCCTTTTCCCTCGTTTTTCCATTTTTCCCCATTCGTTGTTTTAACAAGCGCATTTTTGCAGCGCGTCGCGTCAAAAACCGTTTCGTGCATATAAGCACGAGTAATTGAACATAGAGACATTGAAGGAGCTTAAATTTCAATCTTTCTCGGTAAACCGGACAGCTTTTCCTCTTTCCCGCTTTACAGTCACATTGGGAATAACTCTGGTTAACCGCTCGTAACGCGTTCCGCGATTATTCGCGTTAAAAATCGAACTCGGAGTGGAAAAGGGGTGGAAAGAAGGGAAATGAAAGGCCCGAACCCTTATTGTCAGTCGCGGTTCTGCATTCGATATCACGTTTCCCGTTTTCCACCGTGTTTGCCGGGGAAAGCAGGCTTCCTGGCGATTATTCTCTTCCTCGCTTTCAGTTCCCTCGTTCCTTTTCCGTTTTCGAGTTACGCGTCTGTAAGGAGTTGTCTGTGATGTCAACGTTCTTCTTTCTTTTGATATTTTATGATAGATTAGCAAAATTTTACGAGGATTTGGATAAGGTGAGATTCAGATAATTAATATTTCAACGAGCTTAATTTCCTTGATTTTAGGTGTCAGATATATAGTATGTATAAGAATAATTATTAATCGCTTCATATTCACGTAAACTGATATCAAGGAGATCTTAAAAAATTGTCCAAGCATCCACTAACCGATTCAGAATTAATCAAAAACTACGGAAAATTCAGATTTAATTATTCATTCGATTAATCCTACGTATCTAGTTGAAATTTTATCAGTTGATAAGAAAGAAAATAATGACAGGTTCTCATTGCAATCCGGTAAAGCAGAGATCGAGTTAATATCCTGCTGAGACGAAACGGACTCGTGAAGCTCGTGCACTTCCACCCCTAATCCCGTACCCCCGCGGATAAACATTCGAAGAAAGCGTATTTCGTTGTTTGCGATCGCCCAGCCGCAAAAAGAATGTCGCGTTCGATGTAAAGCACGAGACCCGGGTCGAACGAGTTACGTCTTCCTGTGTACCCGTCGTCCTGTTTAACGAAGGTCTCGTTTACGACTCGCTCTGAGCTCCTTTGACGTCGGACGGAAGATTAGTTTAACAACTAAGGAATACAAAGTCCTAGTTTTCTTCCCGATGCACAGCGGGGAATTCCGCCGAAAAGCTGGCCAAAAGTCAATTTTTCAATCGTACAAGTTGTAAAACTGAGCTTCGCTACTGTAACGCATTTGTTATGTACATTTCGACGCATCAAACGCAGCAGGAAATTTTGAAATGTAATAAGCAATTACCGAGATATGGGTCGTCAAATTTGACGAAATTTAGATTTAGACTCCTATATGTCTTAAGATTTATAGCACGTTCGATGCATCGACACGTCTTGTACTTCAGAAATTTTATGCTTTAAAGATTTTTCTCGAAAACTACGTTTTATAAAGATGAACTTTGAAATTCAGGGGTACAACGTAACTTTGAATTTACTCGTGTAATTCTCGTTCCAAGATACCCTGACTTTATCGATACTTAAATGAAGGTTTAGAGAAAGAGTCGTGTTATTCTGGAGATTTTACAGGTGTCAACTGAGTTACACTATATAAATGATCATTTAAGGTATAATGCCCATTACAAAAATTTGGCAGAAATTTGTGGTTTTGGAAAATATTCGAATTTGAAGGTAAGAGTATAAAGAGCTCTACGTAAATGTTGTTACTGATGCTATTTTCTACTTCGGTATAATTTTTTTCATATCATGATTACTGGACTTAATCGATGACCATTGATCTAACTTTCTTGTTACGTATATATTTTCATGTTCAAAAAGTAATAAAAATACTTAATATAAATGCCTCATGGAAATTTATATTCCAAAAGCATAAATATAGTTCTAAACAGTTTATAAACTATTGTATTCATCGTTAATAACAAATGAATATTGTTAATAACAAATTGTTCAGAACGTAAATTTATAATAAAAGTGCAAAAATTAATAAATAATTGGCTATTACTCGAACATACAAGGCACTTGTGTTAAAATGTACCTATAATTTGTAAAAAGTTTATAAATCATTACACTAATTGTTAATAATAAATTAATATTATTAATAATAAATTGTTTACAATGTAAATTAATAATAGAACTAAAAAAATTAATAAATTATTGCCTATTAGAGCGGAAAACTAATAATTAATGATATCGGTAAAGTCCGGAAATTTCCGCCGATGTTCGGCCGATCGGGGGCTATATAAGGGGTGTCGAGACGCGGCTCGAGTCATTTCTCGATTTGACTTCGGACCTGTAACATCAAAGTTTTCGTTGGGAGGGAGGG
>NW_016922992.1:0-20314 GCF_001483705.2 Eufriesea mexicana | reverse complement strand
AACGTAAATTTATAATAAAAGTGCAAAAATTAATAAATAATTGGCTATTACTCGAACATACAAGGCACTTGTGTTAAAATGTACCTATAATTTGTAAAAAGTTTATAAATCATTACACTAATTGTTAATAATAAATTAATATTATTAATAATAAATTGTTTACAATGTAAATTAATAATAGAACTAAAAAAATTAATAAATTATTGCCTATTAGAGCGGAAAACTAATAATTAATGATATCGGTAAAGTCCGGAAATTTCCGCCGATGTTCGGCCGATCGGGGGCTATATAAGGGGTGTCGAGACGCGGCTCGAGTCATTTCTCGATTTGACTTCGGACCTGTAACATCAAAGTTTTCGTTGGGAGGGAGGGTGGGGGGTCCGAAGTGAGGTTGGGGTGGTGCACCCCACCCTCTTCCCACCCTCTTAAATAATTTAACAATAATTTTATTCTTCAAGAATAATTTATTTTTCTCTCTTCAAATTTTATTTTTTATTTCTTATTTTTTATTTTTTATTTTTTATTTTTCATTTTTTATTTTTTGTTTTTGACTTCGAACTCATAGTTGGTAACCTCAAAATCCAAAGATACCAATTTTCGAACAAATCAAAAGCTGTATTCATATTTTGACCACCTTTTCGAAGAAATTCCTCATTGAGCGTCGCAATTCGAAAAGGTGAATGGAATTGGTCGTGGAGGGTTGCTCACGAGGAAACGGAAACAGGGACGAGGAATAAAGATTCGTGCTTTACCGCCTTTTGCCAGAGTGGAATATACCTAATGCCGAGAGAAATGAACGCGATGCGAGGAACCGTGTAACAGACGCTTCGTTGCATTTTATCTTGCGTTTAAGCTCGTTGTATTAAGTCGTGATATTTGCATCCCTTGCCTCTTGTTTTCAGTACTTAATACCAGTATTTAGTATCAGTTTAATATCAATGATGAGATCTTTTAAGGCGCTCTTCAAAGTTACCTCGAATTTTGGAGTTCATTTCATATTCATAATAAAAACAGGAAGCTAATAAAAATGTTTTTCCACAGAATTAATTTTGACTTCCTTTTAGGTAGAGAGACGATTACACGAATGTAGTTACTTAATTATTTTCACAGTACAATTTCAACTTCTCGACACACAATTACGAGTACCTCAGACATACTTTCACGATATTTGTTCCATGACTATTTATTTTAATTACAATTCACGACACCTTAAATTCTCACATCCCAACGAGGTGTATCTTAATCAAGAGTTTATTCAACACCATATATATTTTTATTCTTGAGGATTTCGAAGCCCAAGAAAAGAATAGCGATCGTCTGAAGTAGACAATTTAAGGAAAACTTATTCGTGTCCTTTTGGAAAAAGACACGATCCATTTTCCACGAAAATATTTGTAGAAAATCAAATCGGGAGGCTAAGAACTTTACAGATCACTGATTAAACCACCTCCTAATTTCTTCTCTTCTGTTACACGATTTTCGTTTTTCTACCTGCTTTCACAGTGCAATTGTCAAATCGCGACGAGGTACGCGATGGAAATAGCCGTGGCATTGTGAAGAGGATGGCCGAATTACAACGAATGACTACGAGGTAACATCAGCGAGCGAGTATGATGTAACGCGAACGAAACCGCGAAGCAAAGACGCGCTGCAACAATAAGATGCAGGACAGAACGACGTCGGAATAGAGTTTGCGACCCAGTTACTTTATCTTCTTCCTTTGCGCCGTGGAAAATGAACTTTCGAGATCAACTAAGCAGCGAACGCCAAGAACTTGTTTCTAACAATAGCAATGAAATTACCGTGCACGTGTATCGTTCAACTTTTTCGTTATCCATCGCGTCGCGAGACAACTTTGAAAACTGGCAAGAATCGTCGAGTCACCGAGCGAAATGAAATTCACGAGAATTACCTGGTACCTGTCCCGGCCGACGGGATACGCCAAGATCACGTCCTTCCGGGAGTCAGGCAGAGGAATTTCGCGGTGATTCCGCGACGACTTCGTTGAAATAATTGCGACGGTGTTTTTCCGCCTGAACGCGTTCGGTGATTATCGGGGAAAAATTGGAATGAGGTCTGCTCAAAATTTATTTCGAGATTGTTAATTGGGACACGCGCGAACGTGCCTGTTACTCGTTGCAAATTGCGATCACAATTTATTTCGTTACTTTAAACATAGTTATACGGCTTGAACGAGGTATTAGTTAGAAATACGAAAATGCGCTGGCCAAATATTCGTTCATTTCAATACTTTATGACGAAACGCTTTCCAGATTTAATTTGGGTAATCATTTTAAGAGTTTCTGCAGCTGGTGTTAATTTAAATTTGTTTCCTAATTGGAGATAATCACTGCATCCGAATTATCGCTTATGGCTCTTGGAAAACACGAAATGTCTTTCGCCCCTTTGACTTATCGTTTAAGTTCGGATGGCGTGTGCCATAGCGAATAGCAGATCGAGATTTGTCTCGTTAGAAAAACACGGAGGAAAATTAATCACGAGTCTGACCCGTGATGTTCACGATGGGGCCTATCCACGAACCACGTCTCTGACGCGTGACACTCGAGTTTCACCCGATTACTCTACCACGTGTCTCGCACGATATTCCAAACAAAGGGTTAAAATCGACATCAAATAATTTCTCACCCAGAACTACGAATCTTGTTTGTGGTCTACAGTAACACCATCGTGTACAAGTTTCAAGCCCCACAGGAGAGCACTCGAGAAACCGGTTGTTGACCGATACCAATCGAAGCGAAGCAACACCAAGGCAAGACCATAAAACGGACACCCCGAAGAAACCTTCCTATAAAACCGGCATCGTAGAAGACTCCGCGTAATTAATATGCAAATTATCGGCGCGAAAAATCGAAAGAAGAAGGAAGTAGAATAAAAGAAACGAGGAAAGTCGGGATTAAGAAGAAAATAAGAAACGAGAAGTGGAAATAGGATAGTAAAATATTGTGGCATTTACAGAATTACAGACGGTTACAGAGGTTGTAACGGGGTCACGGGAAAGCAAATGAAAAGTACATTAGGATAAACACAAAAGTACATTCTTTAAGCAGCCCCGGTGACGTTGAACAATCGCCCCTCACCGAACGACCCAGTTACTTCGCTCTTCTTTGTTCCCAACGTAAGAAATGATCCCGGCCGCGCTTCGAAGCAACTGCACCCTGGGCGCAATACGTGTTCGGAATGGTGCTGGTGAAATGTTACCGAAATTTCTCATTCCCGCCGCTATTTAACGACCGGGCCCCGCCTCCTACGCGTTCGAAGCTGTTGCTCGGCCGTCATCAATAATACCGGGACAACCGGAATACAAATGCGAAATGTAAAAAATTAACGCTTAAACGTGGCCACGCGTGATCGATAACGAAGCTTCCTCGTCCAAGTCGTTGCTGCAAATTATTTTTCGAGGGTGCTTGCATTTATTAACGATTGCAGGCTGAACGTTTGCTCGTGAACCGAGTACAGATAGGTTTGCATAGTGAGCCTAGCATGGCTGGGCTAAATGACTGGTGGACAAAGAAATGGAAGAAGAAGAGTCTTATAGGAAATTGAATAAGAGAAGTTAACATATATGCGTTAACATATATTCTCACCCTCTCCACTAGTTGGGTGGGACCTTCGAGTCCCCAGTGAATCCCCAACTTCCCTTGAATAAAAGTTCCTATGCGACCTAAGTATCCTAGTCTAAGGAAAGGCCTGCTAGGGTAGCCTTACTGATGAGTCCACTAGCAGGCCCAAGACGAAACGCATCCCTTCCTCTTCCTATCATCCCTTTTAATACCATCATCGTCACATCGAGGATACCTGCGACCCAGCTGACTTCAACAATCGTGGAGGACCCCCACAAGATAAATTGTCAAATTTGTTGAATTTATTAAAAATTGTCATTTGGGCTGTGGTAGATTTAGCGTCAAGTCTGTCTTCCTTTCCTGTTTAATTCTTTTTCCATCACAACACAGTTCCTGAATCAACATATATTGCGATAAAAATTGTTTTGTATTAAAATTAACTTCTCAATGGGAATTACGTTTTGACCAACTCTATGTAAAATATTTGGTCGAAATCCTCTTTTATCATCCCAAGAAGATGTTGATCTTCCAACGCATCTGTATTGATTTATACAGACACCTAATTCGCTGTTCAATGGTATCAATTTGACTTCCCGTAAACGTGTTATCCCGTCAAGGTACGTAACGCGAGAATAATACAGGCGAATTTCATTTTCATAATTAGATTGCGACACACGCGAAGAACAAACGCGAAACGCGCACTTTCAACTAGCTAAACATCCACCTTTGGATTAAGAAGTTAAAAAGGGACGAAGCTCATTACGACAGTATGTTTTAATTACTCCTGTAAACGTCGCTTATAACCGGAGACTAAAAGGCGAATATACGTGCGTAACGGGCTTGTTTCATCGCGACATTAAACGTTAGCAAGTATAAACGGACTACCTTTGTCTTGCTTTGTTTAACAGAAAAAATAATTCTCCGCGTAATTAAAGACAACTCGCGCAGTCATGATACGTATGCATAAAAATGGTCGGCTTTATTCGAGTGACAGTGCGCAACTTTGTCCCGGCTTTGTTTTCGCAGATTGTATTTCCTTTTGGAAATGAACGCGACAGGTGTGACACGAGAGCGACGATTTTTGAGAAATTTTATCCCTTAACTTTCATCGAGTTAATCTTTTCGCTACTACGGCTGACTATAGTCACCGGCCACGAGACGTTGTCTACACACGACGGGTAACTATAGTCACCGGCCACAAAAATTGAATAAAAAAATTAAGACAAATGCTATCTTTTCGCTTAATTCTCTTCACAAGGAATTGCAAGCTCTATTGCGATAGTCGGTTTTTCCTTCTTTTTCTTTTTCTTCAAAAGAAAACACCTGGCTCCGAATGCCATGAACTGCATGATAGTAATGTTTCCATCTTTGACACGACGTTTCATTCTACGGGAGAGACTTCGCGAAAGCGAAAGGGTTAACGAGTTAAAAAAGAAGGAAAACGTGCAAGATTATCCTACCTAACCTAACCTAACCTAATCGAACCTATCCCACTTCCGTTTAATCGAGCTTTCGAAAGCTTTCGAAGAACCAAAAACCCGTATGAAACGTTTCCGATGCTGATCCTATCGAAAAAATTTGCATAAATTTAAAAACACTCGAATTTTCTTTCCCCATAAATATTTAAATATCTACCACCCTAATTTGCCGAAATTTTAATTATCGATTACAAATTGCACGAAATAATTGATTGCTTGATAATTTGAATTTTCCTGACGCATTTATTCGCGTAAAAATTTTATACCGGTTTTATTTATATCACCCCGGAATTGCAATACGGTTTGCGATATGGCACGTTCAAAAACGTGCGACAGGGAGTTACATCAACGGCGATATAACGCGTTCCGTTTATCCAAAGTTCATGAGGGAATATGAGGATCAATGGGTAAGTGTTGCTGGTAATCAACTGTTGTATCCATCACCGGTCGCATATCATAAGCACGCGTAAATTTCGAGATGATACGACAGTTCTCTGAGCCCGGTGGAGACTAGATTATTAGCTAATTTTGTTTGTTTATGAGGGAACAGTAAAGCGCATTCCAGTCGCCGTAAGTGATTAACGAACAGCCGCGCAATTGCTACATTGTTTGGCCGCTAGGGTTGACAAGGCAAACAGATATTTCGAAATTAGAGTTTAGCCCAAGCAAACGTTCCTAATTTATTAATAGACCGCTGGTTTATAAAATTCGAATTTACGAGCACGTGAGAATTTTGAAAAATATCATTAGCAAGTAATTCGGGAATAAACATTTTCGCGTTATTTAGAAGATGCATTAACGAAAAATTTGCAAATGTAACAAACGAGAAAAGATTTCACTACCTGTTATACCTGTGGTAATGGTTAACATAGATTTTGAATATATATGTGTTGATATAATAAAGAAGCAATGCCTGTAAGAAAGGGATGATTGGGATAAATATGCATGGGATGCCAATATCTAATGGACTCAGGTTATCGTGATAAATGAGTGTACGTGTAATAACTGAGATGTGTGAATCGTGAATGAAAGTAGAAAGAACAAACCAGAGAGATTGGGCATAGGTCAGTTGTAACTGAATTGTAATAGTGAAAATAGGTGAGTATATAAAGAAGGCTGAATGTGTGTAGCAGAGACGTAGTGAATAGAAGATCTTGTGAGAAGCTTAGTGGAATATTTTAGTTAAATAAAACCTGTTTTATTATAAAAAGAGAGTTGTTGTTTATTAGACGCAATGATTAAGGTGTGCGTGAATCGTGTATGTTCATGTAATGTACGAAAATAGAAAGAACAAACCAGAGAGATTGGGCATAGGTCAGTTGTAGTTGAGTCGTAATAGTGAAAATAGGTGTAAGCATGTGATCGCGAGAAATTAATTAGATTCGTACTTAATATTTGTGTTTGATCATTTTTCGTAATTAAATAAAGCATTGTTCTTATTGATACTGATATTTCATTCACCACTAACAATATCAACGGTATATTTTATCCCATAATAAATTCAGATTCGATAAAGAGTAAAGGGGATGATTTAAAACTGGCAAATGTTCCATTTATGAAAATTCCGTAATATATCTCGCAATAATACGTTCCTGTTAATTAAAATTATTTTCATTTTCCCTTTTTTCAATATCGTTTAAAAAAAAAATAAAGGATAATTCGCGAGAGATAATACAAGCGTGATGGCAGTAATTACAAGTTATTTATGCACGATAAGGGTGGCTTAGGTAGTTCATCGAAGCAATTTTCGTAACAATCAGGCCATTGTAACACATTGTATAATTATAGGTGGGCGTTATTTTAAACGTAAGCTTTGTAATTGCTAGGATAACGATCTGAAAACTTGCAAATTCGGCTTATAACAAACATTTAAACTTGCCGCGCGACGTTAAAATTAATTGGAACAATTTCACGAAATTATCAGATAAACAGGTGCTCCGCGTTTAAAGTTCGTAGCAGGTGTTTCGAAACCGGAAAATTAAACCACCATGAGTTATACATCACTACATCCGCGCGCGATTTTCAGTTTCCACCATTGTGGCCGGGGTAAACACGATGCAATGCAACCGTACGACGATTTTCTCGCTGCACAGATATGAATCTGCGGATAAATATTTTAGAGACCCGCAATGGCTTTTTCGTTCCACCGGCTCCCATTGATAACGTTTTATTGCATCCTTTCATGCAACTCCATGCAACTTTCCAATGGTGAATATCGATCTAACAGTCGGCTAGTTTCGCGTTTTAAATAACTGTTCCAATTTATTTATTTTCAACGCGTGTCGTCGACCACCGATTTGTTATTAATCGGAAACGCGTTATCATAATAATCGTCAATCATAAAGCAAATCGAGGTATGTATTAAAATATTTATACATAAACGATATTTATACAATTGGCAATTAATCAATTTTAAATATGGAAGCTAATTAAAATATGTATGTCGAATGATACATTTATATTTAGTATGTGAGCATGTGCGTGGAATGGTAAGTGTTGTCATCTGTGGGATTTCAAGAGAGTAATAAGTATGGGTGTCATGATAATTTTTCTCTTGTCTTGATCTGTCTGCATAACGAATAAGAGGAGAACTGCCACGTTAACAATTTGACTGCCACGTTAACAATTTGACTACCACGTTGGTCATATATGACCGACCACGACTTCTCCTGTGACGCCATGTTGATCCATTGGTGACCGGAGCGTTTGAACTACTTGTAAAACTACAATTGAAAAAGTTGAGTGAAAATTGACAGTCAGTGTATTTTGAATATAACCGCTAATTAGAAGATACCTTGAAATAAAAAGTGCCCCATTGAACAATTACAAATTTTTATTAGAACGTCGATCGAAAAAATTATAAAACAAATCTTGCATCTATCGAGATACACCCCCGTGGCGTCCATAGTGAAACATGTGATTTCGGTGTGACAGTCAAAGGGTTAAGAAGAATAAATCTTATTATTCATGCATAGTTTTGTACCATAATACTTCTTCAATTATATCCATTATAATTTACAATAAAATATAGTTATTCTTCAATGTATAATTGATCTTTAATTGTCAACCACCGTAGTATCGTAACAAGGAAGCTACAAGGCAGCTACTCTTCACCTCAGAGCATAGAAAATAAATGTAGAAATAGTAGGTTGAGAGTCAGTGCGAAGGAACCCTTGGGCCCGTTTAGCTGGCGACGGGTAATAGACAGTAATCCAGGGTTCGGACTGAATGTTTAGAGGATGTCTGAAGTTCGCGTGGAAGGATTGGATGAACGGGATATTTATGACTGTATGGAATGCAAGTGAAGAGCGAAAGGCGCTGAATGTTTAGGGTACGTGGCCCACCTCGGGAGCGAGGCTATGGGAAATGCGTGATTGGGGAAGAAAGCTCGAGTATGAAAGAAGACGGAGTGCAAGGTTTAAATGATGGTGGAAGGGCTATATAAGACAATCCTGTGGGTGAGATGATCTTTATTAATCTATTAATTATTTTATTAATCTATTATTATTTCACCATGATGGGTGAAAGAGAGTCGGATATTTCAAAGAGTGCGAGTGTGAAAAGCGTACTTAATTTGTAATCTTTTAGCTTGTATTTTACTCTTAGGTCCCTTAGCTCGTGAAGTAAAATATATATTGGAATCAACAACATCCTTTTTATTCCGTATATCGCCAATCGGAACATATCCCTACATAAATACACCCAAGAATGTCATTTTCCTCCACCGTTTACATAAAATAAATTTACCACAAGGTTTCCAGGTATTCAAATTAACGTCGTTTAACGATTCTCGTAACGAAGCTCTCGCATGTCACACGCGCATGCTCGCAGTCTTGGGCTAGCTCGTTCAGTCGCGTAGCACGAGAATAACTTGGTCGTTATCAAACAATCACCACCATGCTATCGCATGCATGCGTTATCGTTTACGGCTATCATCGTTTCCGCGTGTCCCTTTAACGATCTAGCGTTCAGCGCACACCCGTGGACCTCTTGAGACGACGATAACTGTATACCATCATGATGGTGGACACACGCACGCATAAGGGTAACTGCTGGCTGGTAAGGGGTGCAGGTCATCCGAGGATACGCCAACTCTACATAGGACAGAGACGCGTGTGCTCGTGCAGCGAAACGGGAGAAGAAACGGGGGAAGAAAAGGGGGAAAGGTTGGAGTTGATTGGGTGTAAGCAAACAGGAGTTGCTGGCCAGGAAATCCACTACTTCTGCCGTGTGTCCAGGCATCATCCCACATGTCACGCCACGTTCCACGTCCAGACAACCTCACTCCAATCCACCACGTCGTTCCTCCACTTCTGTTTCCGTTTCCAATGCCATTGGGATTCCTTCCGTTACCTAGCACGTCCTCGCATTTATACTCCTTCCGAGATGGCAATTCCCTTTTTCTCCTGCCATCTTTCTCCCTTTACCACTCCCCGTCTCGCTTTCCCGTCTTCCATATCTTTTCGCAGGGATATAAATTTTCTCGCGCCACCCTCCGCGTCTTCATCCCCCTCGTCCCGGCCTCCTTTGTTTCGCTTTCGAGCTGCCCCCCTTCCGTTCTTCGATTCGCCCCCCTGCCCCTTCTCGCCCTTTTTTTCACCCGTGTACTCACGATCGTGCATATATGCGCACACGCGGATAGCAAATTTACTTTTCCGCTTTCGACGACAGCCACGTCCACCGGTTGCTATGCTTCCGGCTATCGTTTATCTTTGATCAAGCGTAATGAGAAGCAAAGAAGGTGTGGAAATCGGTGGAACAGGCGCGTGACGTGGTTTCAGAGACGCTTATGCCAGCGACAACGCGAGTGATTATGAAAAATATACCTTGAATGGCTCGAAAAATCATTGAGACAATTAATTCTCTGAAAAATGAGATTAAAAAGTGATCCAGACTATTAAGGTAATTCTGAAGTTAAATAAATAACCCCCATATTGTTCCCTATGTCTTCCTCTGTTTTATTCTGTATAGTTACACTTGGAATAATTCTTGCAATATTATAATAACACAAGCCTTGACGATAATATATGTCCCTATATTAGCATCGTGCAATAAACAATTTAGTGCACCTTCGCGTATGCATCGAAGTGGCTCGAGAAATTATTGAGACAATTAATTCTCCGAGAAACATGATTAAAAAAAGGTCCAGACGACGAGAGTAATTCCGAAGTTAGATAAATAACTCCCATAATGTTCCCTCTGTCTTCCTCTATCTTCCTCTATCTTTCTCTGTGTCGTTACACTCGGAATAATTTTTGCAATATCATAATAACAAGCCGTGACGTTAATATACGTCCCTATATTAGCATGGTGCAATAAACAATTTAGAGCACCTTCGCGTATGCGTCGAATGTAATATACATTTCATCAAAATGTAGAAGAGCTCCCAGAGGAGAGATGTGCACCTATAAAACGTCTGGCGAAATTTATTCTACGCATTCGACTGCTCTCCAGGCTGAAATCAAGCAAGATGCTCAAACTATTCCATACTCTACGTGCATCCTATAAATAACATTAACTTTAAATAACGTACATGCCCGGACTTCGGTAGCACCGGTGTAACATCGAGTGTTTCATTCGAATCGCATTCACACGGCTGATATCTGTCATTGCTCGGAAAAGATAGGCGTTCCCATCGAATCCATCTTTTCCCCATCTTGACTTCGCAGTCCGAGCACGAGCTGATCGCGGAACACCATCCAACGCAGCTTTCTTCCCATTACGCGAAAATTATATTGGAAGGAAAACGGGATTCTAGCAAGTTTGTTTCGCGGTACACAATCGACGCGTCCGCCAAGTGCAATCCAAAGTATGAAGCACAGGACGGGTAACTGCGATAACCGCACGTAGAGAAGTTGGTATAGAAACGGTATTGTTATCGAATAGTATCTATCCATCTCCATTTCCTGCAGCCGTGTATAGACCTTCTGGTCGATGCGAAGTTGTCGCTCGTTAGTTTCTGCAGCAGTGATTTTCTTTTCGCTCGTGCATCGTTCCCAGCAATTTAGGGATCTACGCGTCCCTTCGTTTCTCCAGTTCTACCGAACATTGTCCGAGTTGTTCTTCGCCAGACGCTGTCGTAGAAACCCTATTAACGATTTCTATCTTTCCTCGGGTATAAATATGCTACTTGGTCGGGCTGAGTGAAAATTGGACGAATCGGACTGGAAACGTTCCCATTGTAGAATATTACAATGCCAAGTGGAACCGTTGCTCGTGAAAATCACCATTAATCCTATGCTGACAGAGATCTGAGCGTCTAACAAACAAGGACTCCTTTTTAATGACAAACCAGATTTATTTAAATTAAAATATCACGCTATGTTTCCAGTCATTCTTGAACTCTAACTCTCAAACACACGATTCTCTAATTACTATGACTCGACTACGCGCATTCTGCCTTGTCCAAGCTTTTGCACCCTTATTTAAAGTCTAAGACACGACCTCGCCCTTGGTGAAAAAGTACTTCAGATACTCGGATGCATTCCTAGACTTTCGTTCATTGCTTGCACTCAACTCGGTCATAAATATCTCATCCATATAATCCTTGTATGTGGTCACCTATCCGTCCGCACGCACTCCAGTAGTTACCCTAAATACCTAAGCCGAACCCGATACCGCTCTTAATACCATTTCCCTTGCTAGAGTCCTTCCACGTCATTGGCGGATCTAACGAAACATTCGTGAAATTGCTGGAAGCACAGGAAAATCTAGGGAAATCTAGTTCGGCAAAGTTTAAAATAGGAATTAAACAAGCACCCCATTTTACCATGTAAAACGGAGAATTCCTGGAAGAAAAAAATTCTCAGGAGGGGTGTGAACATTCGAATTTAATTGCAACGTAGAACTCGATTAAACGTGCGGAAACACCATGACCTTTGCCGCGTCTAAGCGAACGTTATTGCCTTAAATTCGCGGCGAATTGGCTCGCGCCCCGCGCTTTGGGGGTTAATAACCAGCACCAGTTTCACCCTCTTTGCTTTCGCGACGCGGCAACGTCCGTGCAACAGGATTCCAAAGGGAAAAGGAAAATATTCCCGCGCGTTGATGTGCAGAATTCTCGCGTCCTTTACGCTTATAGGGTGTGTACGTAATGCGGCTTAATTCACAGGTCATTAAAGTCGGGCTATGCGCCATTACTGGCCGCTGTACCCTCGTGGAAAGTCGCTAGTCCGCAGTTACAACCGGCGAATAGTATTTTCCCTGCTCGTTCATCGATCGCAATTTATTCCTGCGAATTTATCGCCGACACTCGGCCACCGATTCCATTCAAATTGATTACGCGATGTCGCGTCGAAGGTATTGAATTTTAACGCCGATATCTTATGCCCGTTGTATTTCACTTTTTGCTTGCGCGAATTCGTCGCGAGAACTCGAAATTTCCGAGCTTTTCCGCGATCATCGTTTCTTCCGAATTTATATTCGACTCGTCCTACCAGCGATGGACTTGTTCCACTCGAACGCGTTTGATCAGCTGTACGCTTATTCTACTTAAACGTGTCGGATCAGCGGCGGACTTATTCGACTCGGCTGCGTCTGGCCAGAGGCGGACTTATTCTACTGAAAGAAGCTCGCCTACGGGTGGGCTTATTCTACTTAAACGCGTCTGACCAGTGACGTTTTTATTCTTGAAGTTTGAACCTTTGAAAATACATATGCCAAGCCATTTCACGATATTCGTAATATTAGTCGAGATATGGTGTCCCATGGCAGTCCCCGAATATATCGTATATCTAAAATTTAAACTTATTTATGACGCGATAACTGAAGTTCTAATGTACCAATTTACTCCAAATTTGAACAGTATCTTCGTGAAACATGCCATTATCGTGGGAACAAGCGTTATTAAAATCTGATCTGTTTTCCTATTTTTTTTCAAGCATGGAAAGTCGATAAAAGGTGCCGAAAATCGGTATTTCGAATTTAAAGCGACGCCATTTTCTAAGTTTCGATCTATTCGATTTTTTTTTAAATTCAAATCACAACTATATCCTTACTGACCAAAATGCTTTATCACTAGTTCATTTCAGATGAACAGAATGGAAAAATAAAATCTCGCCAAACATCAATTTTTAAAACCAGCTCGTGGTTATCGCACCATAGCTTCTACAATTTTCATTTCTGTACAATTAAAAAAATTTGCTTACATAGCGTAAAGATAAGTTAAAAAGATAGCCAAACTCCAGTATCGAAAAAGCTTTCGGTTTTTTCGAAAAAAATGCCCGAATGTGACCCCTTTTCCGACTCTGAAAACAGGAGAACTCTTTAATAGTAAATACAGATTATGGCGAATCCTCGGTAATGGTCAAAAGAATCACGTGTGCAAATAGCAGTGAGCATTGTCAGCATTTTTAGAACACCTTCGGCTAACGCACAAACGCGTCAACAAACGGCGGATCCTGGCGAATGCAATAAGTTTAAATATAGCACGTCATGCTTGTCATTGCTCGGTACGTTCGGTATGTATTACTTAAATGGAGAGTGACACTTTGGACTACATATTTCTCAGGATATATTCAGCAGAACGAAACGTCCGTATAAATGACAGTGGTACCTACTCGGCCGTTTCTATGAACTCCACCGTAACGAGACTTTGACATTTACAACTTTGACACCATTCAACCACCTATCTGATTCTCGTTCGAACGTTTCGAACAAGCGAGTCGCCTGCTCAACTCTGCCCTAACTAAGGTACTTCAAGGTCCCGAGATTTTAATGGCGTTACACGCGTCAATCTTTTGCCGAACTTCGGATCGTGTCGAAGAGTTATATCGAACAATCGAAACAAAGCTTTGCATTCGCCGTCCCGAGCGTTTCGTCGGACAGAATTATTCCTAAAATTCTGACCACCGGTGTAAAGTTAATTCAGCAAAATTTCTCGTTCCATTGCTCCTCGCTCGATATAAATAATACATTACATATATATTATATATCAGTGATTTTCAATTTATGGTACGTTGAATATTTTCAAATGGTTGCTTCGCGAACTGAAGCAAATTCCATCAAATTTGAAAATTATCCAGCGTGTGTTACACTACGACGAATACACACGCTATACGCGACAGGTAGGCGAACTCATACACAAAAATACCGAATACGCGGAATAATTTACCTGCGAGTAATAATTAAATTATCATATACGATATATCATATTACACGCAATATAATTATGATTTATATCTGTAATAGGACAGTCCCGAAAATCGCGAAGAAAATTCGAAATTTACCCGAAAAATTGTCCAATCGAGTGCGGAAAACAGAGATCACCGGATATGAAATGAAATCGGGGTACTGAATATTTCGTCCTAACCTTCTTGAAAATTGCAGGAAGAATTCAGGCGAAGATTTACGTCGTTTTAAGAACGTAAACTATTTTTCTGATTTTACAATAATTTAATCACAAAGTATATTTACAAAGAGTTTACAAGATGCCTAGATGTTAATCAGCGATATACGTCAAATCGTTCTGTTGCTCGTGTCATTTTGATGTTTGTACTGTTCTGTCTTCTTGGTGCCGTGTATTTTATATGTCAGTCTGTTGCTGTGATTGGCAGTCGAGGTGTCTAAGCGGTAGGTCTGTTTTTTCTCCTATTGGCGGCGTGTTCGTTGAAGGGATGTGCATGAAATTCGAAACTGGTAGGTGGAAGTGGAAGTTTAAACAAATTGTTAATTTCTTTCTAGATTTTGGGAAATTCTAATCTTTTTATGGGGGTTGACTCGGGGGGTGAATTTCGGAGATCGAGGTGTCCGCGAATCGTGGGACGCTGGTTATAAAGGGGTGAACCATCATCCCTTCGATTCGAGTCCCTTGTTCCTGAGGGTATGCATGGAAATAGGGATAAGGTAGAGGTCTGTCAAGGAAAGGCAAAGATTTAGTTTAATTCGGCTAATGGTGTGCTAGATTATGAAAGTTGTTAGGATTGACTCTAATGGTGTTTTTAAGAGATTTGGAGGTCCGCGAGCCGTGGGACGTTGGTCGTAAAGACGTAACCGTTGTCTCCTCGACTCGGGCCTTCTTTTTTCGGGGTGAATGTATGGAGTGGTATATAAGCCCTGGGTTTTTTCCTGATGGAGGTAGAGGTTCGAAGGATGCTCGTTAAATGTCTAATTGTTTCTGGAGGATTCCCGTCTTTATTGAGGATTAGGTTGGGTGATGGTTGGGGTGTTGTAATGGTCTGTGAATTGTAGGGAATGAACACCGAACGAACGCAGGATTTATCGATCTCCCTCAACTGCAGCAGTGGAACATCGCCGTCGAATTTCGCCGATTCCTCGTGATTATATCACGACCGGGAAGAAGTGCTCGATTTCACTTGCCACGACACGATGTTGGAGGAGTACCGGTGTCTAGAATTCCTTACCTCGTCGGGTCGGGCGAGTAGTGGAGGATGGAAAGGAGTGTCGGCGATCGAGGAAGTGGAAATTGAGAAAAACGATGAGGAGAATCCTGAAGCAGGAACAACCTCGTGTAACACGGTTTCCGGATCGTGCCATCTTTAATACTCGCGGGGTATCGGTAACGCTTGGTGTCGCGAGGCAACAAGCGATCGTCGCGTGCCAATGATATCGAACGTGACGATCGGTATGTGTCCGTTAACTCTGCCGAGGAAAATATTCCCTGGAAGGTGCGAAATCGAGAGGGAACACGAGCCGTTTCCTCGTCCCTGTTTCCCCCGATTCGTCGACGAATACATCGCGGCCTGTAAGGAAAGCTTTCGTCGCCGCTGCGATGATTTCGTGCAGCTGCAGCTGCAAACAAAGCGAGGTAAACGGGCTGAATATCAGATCTCAGACTTTCAAGATCTCATTAGGATTTTCAACTTGGCGAGTAAGGGGCAAGGTAACGGGAAACAAGGGGGCACGCGTTGGCAAAGGTGCGTTTTCACGGTGAAACACGCCGGTGGGAAATCGCGGCTGGGAAAGGGAGAACGGGCGAAGAAAAGGGGGAAATAAACAGAATATGTAAGAAGGAAAAAATTGTAAACACGGAAGCAGCAGCCTCACCGAGCAAGGCCTGCAAGCTCCTTCGCGTATAAACGTGATCTATACGCGAAACTAATCCAAAGTTCATCACCCCCCGAACCATCCAGCTTTATAAACACATAGTACCGGATTTACCAGTTTTCTGCCGTCATTTTCCGGGGTCACCCGTGAATGCTTTGAACACGTACTATTTACGCGGCGAGGCCAGAAGCGTCGACCGAGACCCTTTTTCCCATCGCAGCCAGGAAGTCACCCCAGCTGAGCTGCCTGCGGCCGTCTTCCGCTGTCTCACATTGTGCGTAAATTGAATGCACAACTTGATTATTGGCCAAAGTGATAATAACACACGCAAGTCGAATACTGTTAGATACCTAAATAGTCAGATATCAGCGTACGACTGCCCTAGTGAAAAAGAGAGGTCTTTGAAAGTGGACTGGTTACAATCATGACACCTATACTTAGCAAGCGGCCAGTTAAGCATGGTTTCATTTACTACCAATTTTTAAGATCTGCGAGTTCCAAAGACCACTACAAAGAACTCCAATGACCATCAACTCCAACGAGGATTACTTTACACTACCGTTACGCTACCAGAGGGCTTCCAGAAGATTCGAGACTAAGTCTGAGGTATTGGGACTAAGTCTGGGGTATAGGTGCTAAGTCTGAGGTATGGTGACTAAGTCTGAGGTATAGAGACTAAGTCTGGGGTATAGGGTCTAAGTCTGGGGTATAGGTGCTAAGTCTGAGGTATGGTGACTAAGTTTGGGGTATAGGTGCTAAGTCTGGGGTATGGGGTCTAAGTTTGGGGTATAGGTGCTAAGTCTGAGGTATGGTGACTAAGTCTGGGGTATAGGTGCTAAGTCTGGGGTATATGGACTAAGTCTGGGGTATGGTAACTAAGTCTGAGGTGTGGTGACTAAGCCTGGGGTGTAGGTGCTTAGTCTGGGGTATGGATGCCAAGTCTGAGATATGCGATGCTGAGTCTGAAGGTCTGGGCTCCTAAAACATTAAAATTCCTACATTCATTGACTTGAGTATACCTTTATTATATACCTTTAATATATTTTTTGATCTATTTTATATCACATATTTATTTATATTTGAGATATAATTTGTATATTATATATTATATTCATACATCATAAGATATAATATATGAGTATTTATATTTGAGGAGACTACGAATCGACTCGGAATGTTTTGTCATATTCGACCAAAGCGAAACCATTTTTATGAGGACATATTGCAATTTAATTTGTCTAGTGGGAGGGGTGCGGATACTATTGGGCCGATCAGAATAGACACGCCTTTACTTCGTTCAGAGATGCTTGTTACCTACTGTCGTCATTCTGCCTGTTGTTAATTCTGGTGATTTGATCATCACTTGGACTCACGGAGGCATAATATGTATGTACAATTTGATTATTGGCCAAAATGATAATAACACACGCAAGTCGAATACTGTTAGATACCTAGATAGTCAGATATCAGCGTACGACTGCCCTAGTGCAAAAGAGAGGTCTTTAAAGTGGACTGGTTACGATCATGCCACCTATACTTAGCAAGTGGCCTGTTAAGCATGGTTTCATTTACTACCAATTTTTAAGATCTGCGAGTTTCAAAGACCACTACAAAGAACTCCAATGACCATGAACTCCAACGAGGATTACTTTACACTACCGTTACGCTAGCAGAGGGCTTCCAGATGATTCGAGGCTAAGTCTGAGGTATGGTCACTAAGTCTGAGGTATTGGAACTAAGTCTGGGGTATGGATACTAAGTCTGGGGTATGGGTGCCAAGTCTGAGATATGCGATGCTGAGTCTGAAGGTCTGGGCTCCTAAAACATTAAAATTCTTACATTCATTGACTTGAGTATACCTTTATTATATACCTTTAATATATTTTTTGACCTATTTGATATCATATATATATTTATATTTGAGATATAATTTATATATTATATATTATATTCATACATCATAAGATATAATATATGAGTATTTATATTGGAGGAGACTACCAATCGACTCGGAATGTTTTATCATATTCGACCAAAGCGAAACCATTTTTATTAGGACATATTGCAATTTAATTTGTCTAGTGGAAGGAGTGCAGATACTATTGGGCCGATCAGAATAGACACGCCTTTACTTCGTTCAGTGAAGCTTGTTACCTACTGTCGTCATTCTGCCTGTTGTTAATTCTGGTGATCTGATCATTACTTGGACTCACGTATGCATAAATTGATAGCACAACTTGATTATTGGCCAAAATGATAATAGCACACGCAAGTCGAATACTGTTAGATAACTAAATAGTCAGATGTCAGCGTACGACTGCCCTAGTGCAAAAGAGAGGTCTTTGAAAGTGGACTGGTTACGATCATGCCACCTATACTTAGCAAGCGGCCAGTTAAGCATGGTTTCATTTACTACCAATTTTTAAGGTCTGCGAGTTCCAAAGACCACTACAAAGAACTCCAATGACCATCAACTCCAACGAGGATTACTTTACACTACCGTTACGCTACCAGAGGGCTTCCAGAAGATTCGAGACTAAGTCTGAGGTATTGGGACTAAGTCTGGGGTATAGGTGCTAAGTCTGGGGTATAGGTGCTAAGTCTGAGGTATATGGACTAAGTCTGGGGTATAGGGTCTAAGTCTGGGGTATAGGTGCTAAGTCTGAGGTATGGTGACTAAGTTTGGGGTATAGGTGCTAAGTCTGGGGTATGGGGTCTAAGTTTGGGGTATAGGTGCTAAGTCTGAGGTATGGTGACTAAGTCTGGGGTATAGGTGCTAAGTCTGGGGTATATGGACTAAGTCTGGGGTATGGTAACTAAGTCTGAGGTGTGGTGACTAAGCCTGGGGTGTAGGTGCTTAGTCTGGGGTATGGATGCCAAGTCTGAGATATGCGATGCTGAGTCTGAAGGTCTGGGCTCCTAAAACATTAAAATTCCTACATTCATTGACTTGAGTATACCTTTATTATATACCTTTAATATATTTTTTGATCTATTTTATATCACATATTTATTTATATTTGAGATATAATTTGTATATTATATATTATATTCATACATCATAAGATATAATATATGAGTATTTATATTTGAGGAGACTACCAATCGACTCGGAATGTTTTGTCATATTCGACCAAAGCGAAACCATTTTTATGAGGACATATTGCAATTTAATTTGTCTAGTGGAAGGAGTGCGGATACTATTGGGCCGAACAGAATAGACACGCCTTTACTTCGTTCAGAGAAGCTTGTTACCTACCGTAGTCATTCTGCCTGTTGTTAATTCTGGTGATCTGATCATTACTTGGACTCACGGATGCATAATATGAATGCACAACTTGATTATTGGCCAAAGTGATAATAACACACGCAAGTAGAATACTGTTAGATAACTAAATAGTCAGATGTCAGCATACGACTGCCCTAGTGCAAAAGAGAGGTCTTTAAAGTGGACTGGTTACGATCATGCCACCTATACTTAGCAAGTGGCCTGTTAAGCATGGTTTCATTTACTACCAATTTTTAAGATCTGCGAGTTTCAAAGACCACTGCAAAGAACTCCAATGACCATGAACTCCAACGAGGATTACTTTACACTACCGTTACGCTAGCAGAGGGCTTCCAGATGATTCGAGGCTAAGTCTGAGGTATGGTCACTAAGTCTGAGGTATTGGGACTAAGTCTGGGGTATGGATACTAAGTCTGGGGTATGGGTGCCAAGTCTGAGATATGCGATGCTGAGTCTGAAGGTCTGGGCTCCTAAATAAAAAATTCTTCCATTCATTGACTTGAGTATACCTTTATTCTATACCTTTAACATATTTTTTGATCTATTTTATATCACATATTTATTTATATTTGAGATATAATTTGTATATTATATATTATATTCATACATCATAAGATATAATATATGAGTATTTATATTTGAGGAGACTACGAATCGACTCGGAATGTTTTGTCATATTCGACCAAAGCGAAACCATTTTTATGAGGACATATTGCAATTTAATTTGACTAGTGGGAGGGCTGCGGATACTATTGGGCCGATCAGAATAGACACGCCTTTACTTCGTTCAGAGAAGCTTGTTACCTACTGTCGTCATTCTGCCTGTTGTTAATTCTGGTGATCTGATCATTACTTGGACTCACGGATGCATAATTTGAATGCACAACTTGATTATTGGTCAAAATGATAATAACACACGCAAGTCGAATACTGTTAGATACCTAGATAGTCAGATATCAGCG
>NW_016922991.1:0-691 GCF_001483705.2 Eufriesea mexicana | reverse complement strand
GATTTCTGTGGTATAATGTGCAGTGGTACAATCTTCTTGTGTCTGTAGAGGCGAGCAATGTTGGTCGCATCAAGTTGGATTTGGCTATGTTACGTTTGGACATTGCACGCTTGGCTAGGCTAGGACATGCTGCATCGAGGTTTGTGCTTTACACTGCTATTCGCAGGATTTCTGAGATCTACTGTGCTCTATTTCATTCTACTTTGCTCCGGGGAGGCCAGGATCTATGGTAGCGGCACGTCATGTAGGTTTATGCTGCGTTTGGTTTGGTTAGATTATTTCAGGTTTGGCTAGGATGTCTAAGGCTTTCGTGGTATTCACAGCAATGCGGTGGATTTCTGCGCTCTACTTTGCCCTAGCACAATCTGCTTGTAGCTGCGGATGTCAGCAATAGTGGTCTCGGCACGCTAGGATTCGACATATAACGGTTGGATTTGCTTCGCTTCGTTAGGACAGGACAGGATTCCTTTGACTCTTATACTGCACACCGCTATTCAGTGGACTTATGCGCTCAACATTGGCCCAATATACTCTGCATGGATGTGTGGAGGGCAGTATTAGTGGTCTCGGCACGTTAGGTTGCGCTGGACTACATTTGGCTAGGTTAGGCTACGCCGTGTTAGGTTAAGATAATTTTGACTTTTGTGCGATGCACTGCTATTCGGATGATTTCAGCGTTCTACATTGCTCT
>NW_016922990.1:0-1201 GCF_001483705.2 Eufriesea mexicana | reverse complement strand
AAGCCACCAGATAGCAATGTACAGCACAAAAGTCGAAGATATCCTAGCCTAAACATACCCGACACAACCAAACCTAATGAAGAATAAGTAAACCTAGCGAGCCGAGACCTCTACTTCTGCCCCGCACAGAGCAAAGCAGGATATATAAGAGCAGAGTAGAGCGCAGAAATCCATAGAATCGCAGTGCATAGCACAATAGTCGAAGCTACCCTATCATAACATAATCAAACATAGCATAGCGGAACGTAGCCAAGAAATACCTAACGCGCCGATACCACTGTTGCTTGCCCCTCCAGATCCAGACAGAATATACTAGAGGAAAGTAGATCAAAGTAATCCACCGCATTGCAGTGTATAGCTCAATACTCAAAGTTATCCTAACCTAAACTTCCCAAACATGTCGTAACCAATCGTAACCTAACTCAACCTAACGTGCGTAGTCCGCTACTGGTGGCTTCCCCACCTTTAAGCCGAGCATGTTAGAGAAGAGTAGAGCGCAGAAGGCGATAGAATGCCAGTGTATAGCACAAGTGTCAAAGCTATCCTAACCTACTCCAACATATCCTAACCTAACCAAACGCAATCGAACTCATCCTGACGTGCCGATACCACTATCGCCGGCCCTCCCCCAACCAAGCTGAACTCATTAGAGAGCATTAGAGAGCAAAAATCCGACGAACAGCTGTGTACAGCAAAAGTCATAGCCAGCCCCTCCTAATCAAATAAATCGTAGCGTAAGCGAACGTAACGTACATCAACCGAACGTAACGTGGCCTCTAATGCTGGCCTGCCAGAGCCAAGAAGAACGTTTTAGTGAGTATAGAGCCGGAATCCATAGAATCGCGGTGTATAGCAGAAAAGACAAAGCTACCCAGAACTAACCCAAACAAATATAAACTAACCAAACGAAAGCCCACTCAGTATAACGAGCCGCGACACCTACTGCTGGACGCCGCAGTGCCAAGCAGAGTACAGTAGAGAACAGTAGAGCACAGAAGTCCACAGTATAACCGGGTACACCACTATAGTCTGAGCTATCCTAACATAACACAAAGAAACGTGACGTAACCAAACGTAGCCTAACTCAACCTAACGCGACGAAACCACCATTGATGGCCGCCTCGGTGTCAAGCAGAGAATGGTAGAGCATCGTAGAGCGCAGAAGTCAACCGAATAGCAGTGCAGAGCTCAAAAGTCAAAG